>NW_007729478.1:171221-172105 GCF_000696425.1 Galeopterus variegatus
CAGTAGCGACAATTACCCCAATTCCAGGCAACCATCGGATGCCTCCTAAAGTCTCCCTGCTCTCTCTCTTGTCTCTGCGATCTATTTAAAACGGAAAATTATATCACTCCCCTGCTGGAAATGCACCATTTTCTTCCCACTGCAGTTAAGTACCGTCCAAACTCCTTACCATGGCCTCACAAACGTTCCACAATTTCAAACTCATCTCTTTCACTTGCTAATGCCATGTAGGTCTTGCAGATTAAATGTTGCCTCCTAAGAGAACCCTTTCCTAACTACGCTACCTAAAATAGAACCCCCTTCCCCTCTCTAACATAGCACTGTTTTCCTTTATAGTACTTAATTATGAGACATAAATGGTTTATGGTCTGACCCCTATAATAGACGACAAATATGGTCAGGGCTCATGTTTTAACTTCATGGTGGTATACTCAGGACATAATGCATGGCACTCGGGAGCCTGGGGCACTTATGGCGGTGGCATGGTGGTCACTGCTGGGCTGGATGCGGATGTTGGGAGGCATGGCTGAGGCCATCGGCCCTGCCCCGCCCCCCAGGCTTGGGAGCCGGCGGCGTTTCCGGTCCGTCTAGGTTTTATAGGTGTTCCTTGGTGGTGTTAGACCTTTACTGATTAATATCAGAACTTTGTCTCTGATCTGTTGATTTTTTGTGTTTTCTTTCATTTCTGTGTTAAATTATTGGCTGCCCCTACCACTTAAACTCTGTACTGAAACTAATTTGTTGTCCTTTGGTTACTTCTGAAATGTGGAAACTTCCTGTGGGGACCAGCACTTGAGCCCTGTGGTTGAGCTAAGTCGCTGCTTTGCTGCTGATTCCCTGGGGAAGGCTTTTTGTGTAGCTCAGGTTTTAATTGTTGACCTTGT
>NW_007729478.1:172598-181576 GCF_000696425.1 Galeopterus variegatus
AAGTCGCTGCTTTGCTGCTGATTCCCTGGGGAAGGCTTTTTGTGTAGCTCAGGTTTTAATTGTTGACCTTGTTAGCTCTTCTCAGTCTTGTGAGGTCTGGTACACCTGGGTTTTGTGGAAACTCTGATCTGGGCCTGAGTCTTTTCAGCAAACTGCACCCCGTGCAGTTCTGTGTTCCTGACCAGTCTCTACTGAGTGGACCTGTGCTGATTGGAGGACAGATCAGATGTCCATGCTGTGCCACAATGTTCACCGGGTGGTATGTCTACCCAACCCCCCGCAGTCTAAACACTTCCCATGGGACGGGCCATACTCGGGTCCCTTGCGATGACTGAGCAGCATCTGAGTGGCTTCTTTTTTCAGTTTTCCGTGGCTCCTTGCTCCTGTGTGGGTCCGTGGGAACCCTGTTAGTGGTCTTGCTGGCCTGGGGACCACCAAGGCCCTCTTCTCCCCTGCAGCCTCCAAGCAACTTTATACAAAGGGCACAGCTGCAGTTTTTGCCAGCTCTTGGTCCGTGTGCTCACCAGGGCCAGCCTCGAAGTCATCAGGGCTTGAAATAGTGGGAGTGGTCCTTTCTTTCTCTCATCGTGGCTTCTCTTGACTTCATGAACTCCATAGGTCTCTCCTCTTCTTCCCCTGAGCTCTAGTGGCCCCACCTTGGCAGTCATTGCTTTTTAGTTGTAAATTGGTTGATTTTGGGAGAGAGTGTTGCTGGGGACTGTCTGTTCCGCCATCTTGATTGGAAGTGTAGCTGTCTTTTTGTAACTGGCTTATGACACTTAGCATAATGTCCTTAGTGTTTATCTATGTTTCAGCATGTTACAGGATTTCTTTCCTTTTTAAGGCTGGGTAATATTCTATTGCATATTTGTAACACATTTGTTTATCCATTCATCTGTCAATGGAAATTGGGGTTGTTTTCACCTCTTGGATATTGTAAATAAATCTATGAACATGGGTGTGCAAATATCTCTTCAAGACCTTCCTTTCAATTCTTTTGGATATATATACCTGGAGGTGAGATTGATTAATTATATGGTAGCTCTATTTTAAATTTTTTGATGAACCTCCATACTGTTTTCCATAATGGCTGTAGTTTACAATCCTAACAGTAGACGTGTTCTTTGCCCATTTTTGAATTGGGTTGTTTGCCTTACTGAGTTGTAAGAATTCTTTATATACTCAGAATACTACACCCTTATTAGATATATGATGTGCATATATTTTCTCCCATTCTGTAGGTTGCCTTTTTACTGAGCACAGAAGCCGATAACATGGCACTGACTTTTGTAAGAAGAAAGGCTTTAATCTCAAAGTCAACTGGCATGGAGACGAGGGTACAGCTCTCAAATCTGTCTCCCAGTACCAAGGGCTGAACAGGCTTTAAAGGGTAGTATGGGCTGGCTGATGAGCTCAGTTGTTTTTTGCTTTTTTTTTTTTTAAAGATGCCCAGTAAGGGGATCTTAACTCTTGACTTGGTGTCGTCAGCACCATGCTCTCCCAAGTGAGCTAACTGGTCATCCCTGTATAGGATCCGAACCTGTGGCCTTGGTGTTATCAGCACCACACTCTCCCGAGTGAGCCACGGGCCGGCCCTAGAGCGCATCCTTATAACACCAAGGTCATGGGTTCAGACCCCCTTACTAGCCAGCTGCCAACACACAAAACAAAACAAAAATAATAATAAAAAAGGGGTGGGAGGTAATCCTGATTCGCTACCTTCTAATCAGGCCATATGATGGGGCAATAGGGGATTGGCTAGCTCCAAGTCAGGTAAGATATGATAATATGACAAGACTGATTGGCTAGAACAGGCAGGGGCTGATTGGTTGATAAAATCAGGAGTTGATTGGTCGAGTCTGAATCCAGTCCTCTGATTGGTTGGATCTGGATACCTGGGTGGGGGATTTTCAGGTTCCTGGGGTTATTTGGAGGGCAAGGTTCTCTCCATAAATTCAGATTATACCCTACAAAATAACTTTGAAATAATTTGAGATAGGTAAATGAAACCTATTTTGCTCATTTTTGATGGTTACAATGTCTTTTGATGCACAGAAGTTTTTAATTTTGATGAAGTCCAGTTTACCTAATTTTTTTATTGTCGATCATGGTTTTGGTGTCATTGAAGATTTTGTGTGAGTGAAGAAAAAACACTGAAATGTAAGAAAAACACAAACCATTGTGTTCTATCTCTGCTATTACTCAGTAATAACAATCATCAACAGAGAAAGACTTCTGACTCCTTTGACCAAATGTGTGAGGGTTTCTCCACATTGACAAGCAAGGCAGCAATTCACCAGTGGACACCAGCTGGGTGCCCTCCAATTCGATTCAGACACTATCTACTTGGAGATAGCCTCAGATCCCATGGGTTGAGAGCTCAGTTTCCAAGACTTCCCCCCCCCCCCCACCCACACTTCTGATGCCAGTCACAGCTATAGGTTGTTTTACCTGTGCTTCTGACAGACTGGCTATAAATTGGGGTTCCCACAACCACCTTGGGTTTAATTAATTTGTTGAGTGGGTCACAGTACTTAGGGAAACACGTTTACTGGTTTATTATAAAGGATATTTTAAAGGATCCAGATAAAGAGATGCATAGGGTGAAGTATGGGGGAGAAATGGGTTAATGATTTAATGGGTAATCAGGGAGTGGTTCTGATGGCTTTATAAGGAGAGTGAGTGAGCAGTTAACTCTCTTGCTCCTGCCATTCTTGCCATGTGATAGCCTGCATTTCCATGGGACTCTATAGGGAGTCCCCACCAAGAAGAAGGCCCCCACCAGATGCATCCCCTGGACCGAGGAGTTTCCAGTCTCCCAAACTAAGCAATAAGTTTGATTTCTCTAGAAATTACCCAGTTTCAGGTATTCTGTTATAAGCAACAGAAAACAGACTAATACACACCTTAAAACTTTGTTAGTTTATTAGCTGTAATAGCTTTCTTGTGGATTGTTGAGATTTTCTACATGTAGGATCATATCATCTGCAAATAGAGATAGTTTTACTTTTTCCTTTCCAATTTGCATGCCTTTTATTTATTTTTCTCACCGAGTTGTTCTGGCCAGCACCTCCAGTACAATGTCAAATAACAGATGAAACTGGGCATTCTGTATGTGTAATCTTGACTGTAAATTTTAGAATTACCTGAAAACTCTTGAGGACTACAGACAGTAGCTGGGATTTCAACTCCATTTTCTATATGGTTTCTTTTTTTCTTCACTAGTATGGCAGGAATTATAAAAGCTTTTCTTGCAAATCAAGTGAAAGCTTTTAACTGATGGTTGTTTGGTACCTGTGAACTTCCTGATGCATAAATGGCTCACACCAATCTTTGCCCTGAAAATTGTCTGTGCTCCCAAGAGACTTAGTCATGCATAGTACATTTAATTACACTGCCTGGTGTGTGACAGGCAATCTTGTGCATAAATAGTGACTTTTTATTTTATTTATTTATTTATTATTTTTTATTTTTTTTGTCTTTTTCCGTGTCCGGCAACGGATCCGACTTTTTATTTTATTTATTTATTTATTTATTTATTATTTTTTATTTTTTTTGTCTTTTTCCGTGTCCGGCAACGGATCCTCAGCCAGTGAGCGCTGTGAGCGCACCGGTCGGCAACGGATCGCAACCCTCAGTGTCGCCCCCGTACCGGACCAGGACCGGCAACGGGATCGCAACCCTCGGTGTTGCCCCCGCGCCTCGCTCAGCCAGTGAGCGGGAACCGGTCTGTATGTGGGATCCGAACCCTCGGGCGGGAGCGCCGCCGCGCTTCTCAAGCGGCGCACTATCCAGTGTGCCACCGGGCCGGCCCCTAACTTTTTATTTTGATACTACATAACCATGCAATAAGTTTGAACACATGTTCAGCAACAAATAGCAATCCAGAGTATGTGAAACTTGACCTCATATGGTTCTGCTTTTTCAAGTAACTTAATTTTGTTAACAACAAATGAATACAGAACAAAATGAATACAGAACTGTGTGACAGCTTACCTTCCTGCCTTGTGGCTAGTAAATTCATTTGGCACTGATTTAAGACTGTTTTTGACGGGGGGGAGAAGAAGACATAACAATTACAATTCCTTGAAGTTGACACGACAAGCAAACAGAAAGGACATTCTTGGGTGGGAAGGGGGAGAGGGAGGAGGGAGGGGGGTTTCGGTAATGGGCCACAATAATCAATCACATTGTATATCGACAAAATAAAATTAAAAAAAAAAAGACTGGTTTCGATTTTTAAAATGTTAAAATATAAGGGACTTTGAGTCTTAGAATAAAAAAAAAAAGAAAAGAATGAAAAAAAAAGGAAGATCTTTATGAACTATATAGAATGAGAAAAGCAAGTTACCTTTTTTGTAGGATAGAAAGAGAGATATGTCTGTTTTGTTTCAGAAGATACAGGGTAAAACAGAAACTTATTTTATTTCCTTTAGTGAGTGTCAGTGGTGGAGGATATAGGGATGGAAACATGACTTCACAAAATATTCCTTTTATAAAGTTTTGATTTCTATGTAAATGGTCATAAATATTTTAAAATAAAAAGAAAACCATAAAAGTGAACATAAATGGAAACAAATTAGCCTAACACTGTATATCAAATTGAAATATAATCAGATAAAAATTAATTTCAAGCAACTTTGAATATAGTATTCTTACTGTACATCTCTAGTGAGGGATCTATTATAAGGACAAAAAAAATTTGCAAGGAGATCTCAAACTTTATTTAGTAAATTGTTTAATGATAGTTCTATTAGTCTCATAATTCTGAAATTATTTTGTATCTATAAATACCTCAGTTGATGTCTTACAAACCAGAGTTTTCATTGTGGAATATAAACATATAGAAAACACTATAAAAGAATCCAGAGGAGTGGGATTTGAATCGGAGGTATCGGGTTTTTTCTTTAATTATATATGTCAGCTTGTCCTATGAGAGGGCCTAGTGTAAATGACACCCTAGTAACAATGAGCACACCTAGTGCCCAGATCTTGGTTTCTAAATACCATGCCCCACTCAAAGAAACCAGAGTGTTTTAGAGAATTTGATTGATTCCAGATCTGGGGTAAATAAAAACAAAGTAAATCAAGACTATTTGTCCCAGAAAGAAAGAAATGTCTTAAAGACTAATGGTGTGATGTCAAAATGACAAAGAGAATGTGGGCTATTCTACAAGACAGCTCACTTGGACTCTTAAAAATCAGTGTCGTTAAGGGGTAGGTTAACAGCAAGGTCAAGTGTTCAGATCCCTGTACCAGCCAGCTGCCAAAAAAAAAAGCAGGGGGTGGGCAGGGGCCTGGTCATGGGGGTAATTTTTCCAAATTAAAAGAATCTAAAGGGACTTAATAGAATCTAAAAGGACATAATGATCAGTGCAATGCATGAACTTTGATTAGCTCCTGGGTAGTGTGAGGATGGGGAAGGGAAAGCTAAAATAGACATTTTAGGAACAACTGGTAAAATTTAAATTAGGACTGTATATTAGATCATATTACCAAAATAATGTTAATTTTTAAGCGTGATAATGATATTGAGGTTATGTGGCAGAATATCCTTATTCTTAGGAGATGCATGCTGAAGTATTTAGAGGTAAAATATGGTGCTTGCAATTTACTTTCAAATGGTTTAAGAAAAAATATATAGAAAGAGAAAGTGAAAGCAAATAGAAACAATATTAACAAATCATGAATTTTGTAAAGAGTATAAGGGTGTTCGTTGTATTGTTCTTTCAACTTTTCTTTGGTTCTGAAATTTTTGAAAGCAAAAAAAGTTAAAAAATAAAGATTTAGGGCCGGCCCGGTGGCGCACTGCGATAGTGCGCCGCTTGGGAAGTGCGGCGGCGCTCCCGCCGAGGGTTCGGATCCCACATACAGACCGGTTCCCGCTCACTGGCTGAGCGAGGCGCGGGAGCGACACCGGGGGTTGCAATCCCGTTGCCTGTTCCGGTCCGGTACGGGGGCGACACTGAGGGTTGCGATCTGTTGCCGGACACAGAAAAAGACAAAAAAAAAAAAAGAAATAAAGATTTAATAGGTAGAATGAGTAGAACTTATAACTAACAGGAGGTGGGAATGGAAGGAGAGTGCAGAGTCTGGAATGACAGCTAGATTTCTCATTTGTCACCAAGGTGCAGTCACTGACATGGGGAACCCTGAAGGAAGAGCAGGTGTACCGAGAGTGACGAGTTCTGTTTGGACACTCTGAGTGTGAAGTGCTGAGGCAATGTACAAGTGCAGACCTCCAGCAGGATGTTGAGTATACGGGGTTGGAGGCTGGCTGACTGACACAGTGAAAGAGGTGGACTCTGAGAGAGGGTCTGTATTAGTTTTCTCGGGCTGCCATAACAACATACTTATAGTTTGGGAGGGTTAAATAACAGAAATTTCTTTCTTACAATTACGGAGCCTAGAAGTCTGAGAGTGAGATTTCAGCAGGATTGGTTTCTTCTGAGGCCTCTTTTCTTGGCTTATAAAAGGCCATCTCCCTGTGTCTTTCCTTTCAGGATCTTTCCTCTGTGTCTTAATCTCCTTCCTTTATAAGGATACCAGTCGTTGGATAAGGGCCCATTCTAATGACATTTTATTTTATTTTTTATAAAAAGATGACCAGTAAGGGGATCTTAACTCTTGACTTGGTGTTGTCAGCACCAGGCTCTCCCAAGTGAGCTAACCAGCCATCCCTATACAGGGATCTGAACCCATGGCCTTGGTGTTATCAGCACCACACTCTCCCAAGTGAGCCACGGGCTGGCCCTAATGACCTCATTTTAACTTAAATACTTCTTTAAGGAGCCTGTCTCCAAATACAGTCACATTCTGAGATACTGGGAGTTAGGCCTTCATAAAAATTTTGGGGGGACGCAGTTCAACCCATAACACGGCCTGAAGGCAATCTCTCAGCCACATGGATCCTGACTAAACCGAACACTGTATTCAATAGCATTAATTAGAGTAATTCTAAAAGCAATCAGTAAAGGTAAATTTACCCCTAATTACTGGTAATTGTGTGAATTTTTCAAGTATTTTGGAAACAGGGGTATTTCCCAAAGGGAGGTAGAAATCCAAAAAGGAAGAGAAGTAGTACTGGAGGAAATGAGTTTGTGCATTTCAGTAAGCTGTCTCCTTTCTGGCCCAAGTCAAAGAAAACAGGAAGAAAAAGATCATTTTACATACAAAAAACTTAATTTCAAGGACAATTTCTACTTGTAAGGAAGAAACTAATTTTAAAACGTGCCACACTGTGTTTGGTAAAGGAAGTTAAATCAAAGAAATGAAGCTAGGAAAACTTCTGGCATTATTTCTGTAACTATATCCAGGAACGAGAATTACAATGGATTTCTTACCCCTTGGGTCAGGGACTAAGGGATGTTTTTGCAGGGCTGTGGAAAATGAGATCCGGCATATATTTATTAAAGGTTTGGTGGTGAGCAGAAAGAAGAGGGGATAACAAGAAAAGTGCAAGAATGAACCTGTTTTTTTTATCAGATCAGGTCACTGTATCAGGGCAATATTCTTTCTGTCCCATACATTTTCATTTCTTAATAACTCCGTGACCTTGAGCAAGTCATTCTTCTCTCTGTGTCTTAGTTTCCCCATGTGTAAAACGAAGATAATACCTTCCTCATAGAGTTCTTGTCAGGGATTAATGAGCTAATACTTGTATATGAACAACACTTAAACAGTTCTTGGTACACAGTACATGAACAACAGTTAAACAGTTCTTGGTACACAGTAGACTCTCAATGAGTGTCAGTTAAGCTCATCATTACTCACACCACCACCACCATCGTATTCACTACCCAGCATCTCTAGTTAGTGCATGTTGTTCTTGCTGTTGGCACTGCTTTCCTTTCTCCTCTCCATCTGCCTGATTTAAGTTTTGCTGCTTCTGGGAGTTTTCCCTGAGGATTCCAACCCAAGCTGACCTTGCTACAAGGAGGAGATGGAAGCCTGAACTCGGTACTGAGGTGTTTTGGATTGATTCAGATGGTAGACGGTCACGGGAAGAGGCCTACACACCATTCAATGAACATGTGCCAAGCAGCTACTTTATGTCAGGCTAGAAGCATGAGATACAGAGATGAAGAGTGGTGGTCCTTGCTTTCAGGGGACTTTTTAGCTAATGGAGAGAGAAAAATATAAGCATAGAAATGGAGAGATGTAACAGAAGTTAGCAGGTTAGAGTGTGGTGTTGTTAACACCAAGGTCAAGGTTTCAGATTCCAGTACTGGCCAACCCTGCCCCCACCCCCAAAGAACACTACACTAATACAGCAAAAGTCAGAAAACAATCTAAATGTCTGAATCATTCCCTATCAGCCTAAAAATGTGCTGGAATTACTCCTGTCTTAAAAAAAAAATCCCATCTTGACCCCACAGTCTCCTCTGGCTACCATTTTTTGGCAAACCTTCCCCAACCCCCTTTATAGCAAAGCTATAAAGAATTGTTATACTTGTTATTTCCACTTTCTCACCTCTAATTTCCTCCTCTTTTTCTAAATAAATATGCTTCAGACTTTAAAAGTTATGAAAAGGTATGCAGCTTTCTTACCCCGCTTTCTGGTTTCCCCCTGTCATCCTGCATATTTATCAAGTATTACTGGTTTCTTTTTTATATATTCCAAAAAGTTTTTTTATTGATACAGGTGTATTCTTTCTACCCTTCTTTCTTGTATATAAATGGCAACATACCATATATATATACGTCATGCTGCTCCTTGTATTTTTCCATTAACAATGCATCTCGGAGAACACTTTTCAACACATAAAAACCTTCCTCATGGCCTTTATTGGTCTCCTGCTAATGGACATTTAGGCTGTTTCTGTTTATTTGCTATTACAAATAAAGCTGCAATTATATGAATGACCCTGTACATAAGTCTTTTCCCATGTCTGGAAGTATAAATGTGAGATAATTACTAGAAGTGGAATTACCTGTTCAAAGTATATACATATTTGTAATTTTGATTTATACTGCTA
>NW_007729478.1:181586-198760 GCF_000696425.1 Galeopterus variegatus
TTTTATTAAAAAGATGACCGGTAAGGGGATCTTAACCCTTGGCTTGGTGTTGTCGGCACCATGCTCAGCCAGTGAGCAAACCGGCCATCCCTATATGGGATCTGAACCCGGGGCCTTGGTGTTATCAGCACCACACTCTCCCGAGTGAGCCATGGGCCGGCCCCTTTATTAACAGTTTATTTTTTAAATTTTTTTTATTTTATTAAAAAGATGACCGGTAAGGGGATCTTAACCCTTGACTTGGTGTTGTCAGCACCATGCTCAGCCAGTGAGCAAACCGGCCATCCCTATATAGGATCTGAACCCGGGGCCTTGGTGTTATCAGCACCACACTCTCCCGAGTGAGCCATGGGCCGGCCCCTTTATTAACAGTTTTATTGAAATATAATTCATGTACTGTATCAGTCCATTTCTGTTGCTTATAACATAAATATTTGAAACTGGGTGATTTATAAAGAAAATGAAATTTATTGCTTACATTTTCAGAAATGGGGAAGTACAAAGTCCAGGGAACACATCTGGTGAGGGTCTTGGTGGTGGTGACAGTTACCCTGGGGTCTCACAAGGCAGAAATGGTGGAACAGAGAGAGAGGGACTCTCACATGCTCTTCTTTTTATTTTATTTTTTTAAAGATGACCAGTAAGGGGATCTTAACCCTTGGCTTGGTGTTGTCAGCACCATGCTCAGCCAGTGAGCAAACCGGCCATCCCTATATAGGATCTGAACCCATGGCCTTGGTGTTATCAGCACCGCACTCTCCTGAGTGAGCCACAGGCTGGCCCTCATATGCTCTTCTTTTAAAGCCCTCAGAACCATACCCCTGACCACCATTATTAATCCATTCATTAAAGCATGGTCCTATAATCTAATCACCTCTTCAAGCCCACCTTTCAATTACCATAATAGGATTTCTTACCGTCAACAGTTACAGTAGGAATTAAGCTTCTAATATATGAACTTTGGGGGACACAATTCAGTCAATCCTCAGGACATACCATATAATTCACCCATTTAAAATGTAAAATTCAGTATTGTTAAATATATCTTATGGTTGTGCAATGATTACTACAATCTACTTTTAGAATGTTCTCATCACCCCAAAAAGAAACCCCTTACCCATTAGTAGTCAGTCCTCATCTCTATTCCCCTAAACTTCCCCCTACCCTTCAGCCCTGGGCAACAACTAATCTACTTTTGTCTCTATAGATTGGCCTATTCTAAACGTTTCATATAAATGCATTCACATAATATGTGGTCTTAAATAACTCACTTCTTACACTTTGTTCCCATTCTTTCTTAAATCTGTTCTAGTCAGGATTTTGTCCCCACTTATACTGTCCTTGAAAAGGTCATTAACTATATTCAGTCTGATTTCTTCTATTTTCCCTCTTACCTCATTACATGTACCTTCTCAATCTTCATGGCTAGTTCTTTCTCCTCTTTCTTCTAGAGATGGGAGTCCCCAGGACTCAGTCCTTGCTCCTCTTTTCTATCTGCACCTCCTTTCAGCCACTCATCTGATTTCTTGGTATTGGAGAGATTACTAGTTTGCTATAAAAATCTGTTTCTGTAGAATTGTGCTTCCAGGAATATGGTATAGACATAATTTTCCTTTCTCTTGCTAAGTAAAACTAAAACACTGAACATTATATATAAAACAAACATCTGAAAGGTAGAGAAAAGACTTCGAACTAAACAAGCCAGGAACCCAAAATGCCAGCAGGCATAGACCAAAACATCCCCAACAAAAGCCTGCTTTTTCTAGTCAAAGGACCAGGAAAGAAATAGCCTAGCAAGACAGAAAACTTTTAGAAAATATTCCTCTACATTCAGCCAAACACCATAGAAAGAAACCTATGGACGCTAACCTCAGCCACACAAGCAGAGGCTGAGTAAGAACTTAGTTTTTTTTTTTTTTTTCCCTATGAGACTGTAACAAGGTGTCTCAAAAATCCTGCCAGGGTGGTATCACAGAAAGCCAAGTAGGGAGCTGAACTTTCATCCCAGCTTGCCAGTAATGAGCCTCCCCTTGCCCTCTGTGATGTCAGGGGAGACTGCATGGAGACCCTGGACTTCCACCCCCACCCAGTAGTAAAGAGGTTTCTCCCCTTGGGCATCAGGTGGGCAACTTGAATGTCTGTCTGCACTGGGCGCCAATGAGTTGGTGCCTCCTTCTTTCCGTACCAGAGCATTATCAGAGGAAGCCAGCTAAAACAGAAGATTTAAATAAAATCCAGAGTTGCATAACATAATATGCAAATGTCCAGGTGTCAATAGAAAATCACTTGTCATACCAAGATCCAGGAAGATCTCACACTAAGTGAAAAAAGACAATCAATAGATGCTAACATGGTGATGACAGATGTTAGCACTGACAATGATTTTAAAGCAGCCATGATAAAAAGAAAAATGCTGAGAATATACTTGAAATTAAAAAAAAGATTTAGCAAAGAAATAGAAAGTCTTGGCAAAGTAATATAAACTATAAAGAAGAACAACATGGAAAATTTAGATTTGAAAAATACAGTAACCAAGATAAAAAGCACAGTGGATGAGCTCAACAGCAGAATGCTGGGGGTAGATAAAAGAATTAGTGAACTGGAACATAGAACAATATAAATAGCTTCCTGAGCAACAGATAAACAGACTGAAAAAAATGAAGAGAGACTAAGGGAACTGAGGACCGTAAGAGAGATCTAATTTTCATGTTGTTGGAGTCTTGGAAGGAGAGGTGAAAGAAAGCAAAGCTGGAAAAGTACTCAAAGAAATAATGGCTGAAAACTTACCAAATTTGGCAAGAGATATAGAGCTACAGATTCAAAAATCTGAGCAAATGCTAAAAAGGATGAAACCAAAGAAATGTACATTAACACACATCAAAATTAAACTTCTGAAAACTAAAGGCAAAGAAAAAAATTGAAAGCAGCCAGTGAAAGTAAACATCTTACTTATAGGGGCTGGCCCGTGGCTCACTAAGGAGAGTGTGGTGCTAATAACACCAAGGCCATGGGTTCAGATCCCACATAGGGATGGCTGGTTAGCTCGCTTGTGAGTGTGGTGCTGACAACACCAAGTCAAGGGTTAAGATCCCCTTACCAGTCATCTTTAAAAACAAAACAAAACAAAACAAAATCTTATAGGAGGAAAGTGATTTGAACAATAGTGAATTTCTCATCAGAAACCATGGAGGCTAGAAGCAAGTGGCATGATATTTTCTCAAGAGCTGAAACAAACAAACAAAAATCTGTCAACTTAGAATCCTATACTCAGCAAAGATATTCTTCATGGATGAAGGGGAAACCAAAACATTCTCAGATAAAGACAAATTAAAAGAATTTGTTGCCAGCAGACCTACTTGAAGGAATGGCTAAGGAAAGTTCTCTAAACAGAAAGTAAATGATAAAAGAATAAACTTGGAACATCAAAAAGCATGGTAAACAAAAATATGGGTAAATACAATAGATTTTCCTTTTCTTGTTGAGTTTTCTAAGTAATGTTTGATGATTGAAGCCAAAGATTATAACATTGCCTGATGTGATTCTAGATGTATGTAGAGAAAATATTTAATACAATTATAAATTGAGGAGACTAAAGGAATGTAAAAGGAGCTAAGGTTTCTATACTTCACTTGAATGGGTAAAATGATGACACTAGTAGACTATAAGTTATGTATATATAATGTAATATGAAGAGTAACCACAAGAAGAGCTATACAGAGAGATACATTCAAAAACACTATAGACAAATCCAAATAGAATTCTAAAAAGTGTTCTGGTAACTCACTAGAAGAAAGGAAAAAGAAAACAGAAAAAAAGCAGAGTGAGCAAATAGAAAACAAAAAAGGGGCATATTTAAGCCCTAACATATTAATAATTACATTAAATGTAAATAGTCTAAATACATCAATTAAAAGACAGATAGATTGGCTGATTGGATTGAAAATATGACCCAACTATATGTTATCTCTGAAAAACTCACTTCAGCTATAATAATATAGGCAGGTTGAAGGTAAAAAGATGAAAAAAGTTATATCACGCAAACATTAATCAAAGGAAGCAAGAGTGGCTATATTAATATCAGATATAGAAGTAGACTCAGAGCAAAGAAAATTACCAGAGACAGAGAGGGACATTACATAATGATAAAAGGGTCAGTCCACCAAGAAGACATAGCAATCCTAAATGTACCAAACAACTGCAAAATATGTGAAGCAAAAATGGATAGAAATGAAAGAAGACATTAACAAATTCACAATTATAGTTGGAGACTTCAACACCTTACCTCAACAATTGATAGAACAAGTAGACAGAAAATCAGTAATGATATAGAAGAACTGAACAACACCATCAACCAACAGGATCTAATCAAACACACCACCCAACAACAGCAGAATACACATTCTTTTTAAGAGTCCACAGAACAAATACTAAGATTAACAATATCCTGAGCTATAAAATAAATCTCAACAAATTTAAAAGAATTTAAATCATATAGAGGGTGTTCTCTGACTATAATAAAATCAAACCAGATGTCAACAACAGAAACATAACAAAAATCTTGGAAACTTGGAATCTAAGCAACACACTTATTCATGGGTCAAAGAGGAAGTTTCCAAGGAAATTTTAAAATCCATTGAGCTGAATGAAGATGAAAATACAGTATATCAAAATTTGTGGAATGCAGCTTAAGCAGTGCTGAGAGGGAAATGTGTAGTACTAAATCCATACATTATAAAAGAGAAAAATCACTAATCAGTAATCAAAGTCCCCAGCTTAAGAATCTAGGATGCAGCTAAAGCAGTGCTGAGAGGGAAATGTGTAGTACTAAATGCATACATTATAAAAGAGAAAAATCACTAATCAGTAATCAAAGTCCCCAGCTTAAGAATCTAGAAAAAGAAGAACAAACTAAACCCAAAGCGAGCAGAGGTAGGAAATAATAAAAGCAAAAATCAATGAAATTGAAAATAGAAAAATAATAGAAAAAATCAATAAAACAGAGCTGATTCTCTGAAAAGATCAGTGATATTCACAAACTTCTAGCAAGACTGACAAAAGAAAGAGAAGACACATTATCATTATTGGAAATACAACATGGAATATCACTACAGATCCTACAGACATCAAGAGAATTACAAAGGAACACTACAAACTTTACACACGTAAACTTGACAACTTATGCAAAATGGACCAATTTCTTAAAAAATGCAAATGACCACAACCCCACTCAATATAAAATAGGTAATTTAAATAGCCCTATAACTATTAAGGAAATTAAATATATAGTTTAAGAACTCTCAGAAAAGAAATCTGCAGGCCCAGGTGATTTCAATGGAGAATTCTACCAAATGTTTGAAGAGGAATTAGCAATTCTGTACACTCTCTTCCAGAAAACAGGAGAGGAGGAAACACCCAACAAATATGTAAAATTCATTTCATGAAGCTAGTATTATCTTGATATCAAAACCAAAAACAGTACAGAAAAAAAAAAACAACACTACAGATCAATATCCCTCATGAATATAGAAACAAAAATCCTTAACAAAACATTGGCATGAATAATTCAGCAATATACGTAAAGAATTATATACCATGGCCAAGTGAATTTTATTCCAGGGATGCAAGGCTGTTTTAATATTAAAAAACCAATTAGTTGGGGCCAGCCCGTGGCTCACTTGGGAGAGTGTGGTGCTGATAACAGCAAGGCCATGGGTTCAGATCCCATATAGGGATGGCTGGTTAGCTCACTGGCTGAGCATGGTGCTGAAAACACCAAGTCAAGGGTTAAGATCCCCTTACTGGTTATCTTTAAAAAAAAAAAAAAAAAAAACAATTAGTGTAATCTACCATACTAACAGATCAAAGAAGAAAAATCATATGATCATATCACACAATGCAGAGAAAGCATTTCACAAAATTCGACTCCCATTCATGATAAAAACTTTCGGGAAAATAGGAATAGAGTAGAACTTCATCAGCTTGATAAAGAGGATCTATAAAACAGTCTGTAGTTAATGTTATACTTAATTGTAAAAGACTGAATGCTTCCTACCTAAGATCAGGAACAAGGCAACAATGTCTTCTGTTACCACTCATGATTATCTACCAAGAAATACCAAGGAATTGACAAACTCCTAGAAGTAGTAACTGAGTTCAGCAAGATCACAGGATATAAGATAAAATACAAAAATCAATTGTATTTCTATGTACTAGCAATGAACATGTGAATACTGAAATTAAAAATGCAATACCAAGGTAATAAAGTAAGAAAAAAAGAACAAAATAATGTAATATCACTTAAAATTGATCAAGGAAAATGAAATTGTGTATAACAAAACATTTACAATACTTAAATGCTGAAAAGTACACAATGTTAATGAAAAAAACCAAAGAAGATCTAAATTAATGGAGAGACATACTGTATTCATGGATTGGAAGTAGCAAAAAAAAAAAAAAAGACAAATTCTTCTCAAGTTGATATACAGGTTTAATGCAGTTCCTGTCAAAATCGCAGGAAGATTTTAGGTTTTTATAGATGTAGACAAGATTGTTCTAAAATTTATAATGCAAGGCAAAGAAACTAGAATAGCTAGAAACAATTTTTAAAAAGAATAAGGTAGGGCTGGCCCGTGGCTCACTCGGGAGGGTGTGGTGTTGATAACACCAAGGCCCCGGGTTCGGATCCCATATAGGGATGGCCGGTTTGCTCACTGGCTGAGCATGGTGCTGACAGAACCAAGTCAAGGGTTAAGATCCCCTTACCAGTCATCTTAAAAAAAAAAAAAATGAATAAGGTAAAAAAAAAAATGAATAAGGTGAAAGGAATCAATCAACTTGATTTTAAGACTTCTTATAACTGCATTAATAAAGACTGTGTGGTACTGGTACAGATTCATACGTCAATGGATAAAATAGAGAACCCAGAAATAGACCCACACAAATATACCCACCTGATTTGTGACAAAGTTGCAAAAGGAATTCAGTGGAGGAAAGATAATCTTTCAACAAGTGATGCTGGAGCAATTGGACATCCATAGGCAAAAAAATGAACCTTGACCTGTTTCACATCTCATACAAAAATTAAGCTAAGATGGATCACAAATGTTAATGTAAGATCTAAAAATCTTTTAGAAAAAAGCATGAGAGAAAATCTTCTAGTTGTAGGCAAAGAATTCTTAGTTTTGATACCAAAAGCATGAGTCATAAAAGGAAAAACTGATAAATTGAACTTTATCAAAATTAACAACTTTTACTCTTAAAAGACCCTGTTAAGAGAATGCAAAGACACGCCATAGAGTGGTAGAAAATATTTGCAAAGCACATATGTGATGAAGGACTAGTATTTAGAATATATAAAGAATTCACAAAACTCAACAGTAACCTTACCTGTAGAGGAATTAAGAACTATATTTGACTTCTCTTCAGAAACCATGCAAACAAGAGAATGTACTAAGATACTTAAAGTGTTGAAAGAAAAACCTACCAGCCTAGAATTCTGTATGTAGCAAAATTATCCTTCAAAAGTGAAGGAGACAAGGGTTCCGGATCCCCATACTGGCCAGCTGCCGAGGGGGGGGAAAGTGAAGGAGAAATAATGACTTTATCAGACATAAAAACTGAGGGAATTTGTCACTAGTATACTTGCAAGAAATGTTTTTTAAAGTTCTTCAGAAAGAAAGTCAGAAACTCATATCCATGTAAAAAGAAAGGAGTGTTATGGAATGAATAAATGAAGGCAAAATAAAATATTTTTTTCTTATTCTTAAAAAAGCAAGCAATCCGATTAGAACATGGGCAAAAGATATGAAGAGACATTTCACTGAAGGAGATATGCAGAAGGCAAATAAGCGCATGAAAAGATATTCAACATCATTAACCACTAGGAAAATGTATATTAAAAGCACAGCGAGATTACTATACAACTGTAAGAATGCTAAAGGAAAAATAGTACAATGCCAAAATGCTGAGGATGTGGGGAAACGGGCTCACTCATAGGTTGCCAGTAGGAATGTAAAATGGGATAGTCACTCTGGGAGAGTTTGGCAGTATCTTAAAAAACTAAACATGGAATTACCATATGACCTAGCAATTGCACACCTGGGCATTTATTGTAGAGAAATGATGACTTACATTTACCAAATACCTGTACATGAATTTTTTTTTTTTTTTTAAAAGATGACCGGTAAGGGGATTTCAGCCCTTGGCTTGGTGTTGTCAGCACCACGCTCAGCCAGTTAGCCAACCGGCCATCCCTATATAGGATCGGAACCCGTGGCCTTGGTGTTATCAGCACCGCACTCTACCGAGTGAGCCACAGGCCGGCCTCTGTACATGAATGTTGATATCAGCTTTTGTCGTAATAGTCAAAATATGGAGAAAACCCCAGCTATCCTTCAATGGATAAACGGTTAAACAAACTGTGGCACACCCATGCAATGGAACACTACTCAGCAATAAAAAGGAATAACTATTGATATATGCAAAGATCTGAACAAATCTCCAGAGAATTGTGCTTAGTGAACAAAGCCAATTCCCAAAGGTTACACTGTGTATGATTCTGTTAATAAAACATTTTTGAAATGACAAAATTATAGACACCCCGATCATGCAAATGGTCTAATCCCTTTAGAAGAACTAAAGGCATGTCTAGCTGGAGGATGGGGTAGACCCTTCTAGGCCTGACAAGCTCAGATGGTGATTCTGGCAACAATTAGCCCTGGGGTCCCAGCAGTTTCTTCCATAGGTGGAAGAGGAGAGTGGGATTCATCTGGTGAAGCTCATTTTCCAGAAGGAACCATGCAGAACTCAGGAGCACCACAGAAGAGGGCAGAGAGAGCTGTGGCTCAGAGACAGCTGGGTCCCCATGTACTTTTCCTAATTTACTGACCAACAAGGTGGGAACTTTGAAAATCTATGATTTGTTTGTAGTTACTTGGTATGTGCAAGGAGATGATCAAATTGTTCTCTAAAAATGTTACTTCAAATCCTGTCAAAGTTCCATTCAACATGCTTTTTCACGTGAGGAGAAATAGTCCTTGTGGTGTGTCCTTTTTTTTAAAAAAAGATGACCAGTAAGGGGATCTTAACCCTTGACTTGATATTGTCAGCACCACGCTCTCCCAAGTGAGCTACCTGGCCATCCCTATATGGGATCTGAACCCGTGGCCTTGGTGTTATCAGCACCACACTCTCCCAGTGAGCCACGGGCCAGCCCTGTGGTGTGTCCATTTTAAGAACTGACAAATATTTATAGGATGAAATGTCTTAAAATTTTCACACCTCAGAGGAGCATCAGTTGTCCCCTAACTACTGCATCATTTGTTCCCAGGCTGCATTGCTAATGAGAAAGATAGAAGATCTGTCTCTCTCCTTGGTGGCTAGCCTGGAACTTTCCTGGCAATGACTGCCACCAACCGAACATACTACATTTCAAATCCTTACCTCTGACAGTAATAATGATTAGAGAATTGAGTACAAAAGGATGATCTCATGGTCCCATTCTTTTCCACTGTCTTCACGGCCTTGTCTTCATACTTGTGTCTCTGATGTTCAGTAGACAACGTTTTTTCCCATTTCTTTCAGAAGTGTGAACTGCTTCATCTTCTCTCATCCTCAGAATGTGTCCAGCATAGAGTTCTGTTAGGATACTTGGTTTTAAATCCCAGAAACCCAACTCAAACTAGCTTAGACAAAAATGTGACTTTACTATAATGGTCCTGGGGTATCTTGGGAACCTTTGTATGTGGCTGGATTCCCGAGCATAGCTGGAACCAGGGACTTTTCCTATCTGGACTATTGCTGTCTATACAACTCTCTTTGGGAGTGTCTAATTATTTTCACCCTTTGTTAACCAATTCTGCCTGCGCCTGTCTCCGTCTGGTGGGAGAGGCCATCAAAAGTGCCCAGGTTTACATCTCCCTTTCATCAGGCAACCGGTGGAACTTGAAGAGCTTGGTTCTGATTCCAAATGCCCACTGAAGCAGTTTGATTAGCCAGCTTAAATCAAGACCCACTCCAGACCAATGAACTCTAACCACAGTGTATTACCATGGCTGTTCCTATGGTAACCATCTGAATGGAGTCAGGGGTGGGGAGAAGGTGAGAGGTGGGCCTTCCCCATGGAAGAAGTAGCAGAAGGTCTCAGAAAAGCAGGGGATGCTGGGATAGACAAGACAATACATGTCTACTCCATGACATCACTTCTCTCCAGACAAGTGAAATATTTTGATTTTTTGATTCGATTTCCTCCCGTCTCCTTCAGAATCTAATGTTGTTAATTACCCCCCCCCCTGCCGCCTTTCTTACATTTTAAATGTTTCTACTCAAGCTTCTTTTCTTTAGGCTTAAATTTGCTTGAGACTCTCCTATCCCAAAGGAACGTCTCACAATTCTTCAAGCTCCTGCCCAATCTATGTACCTTCCTTTCCCACCGAATAAATGTCATCAACTGTAGTGTATTGAATTATGTCCCCCCAAAACTCATTGAAGCTTGAATTGTGTACCCCAGGTTTTATGTATTAGAAACTTAGTCCTCACTGTGACTGTTAAGAAGGTGGAAAATCCTATTATGGTAATTGAAAGGTGGAGCCTTGAGGAGTGGTTGGACTGTAGGACCATGCAGTAGTGAATGGATTAAAAATGGTGTTCAGGGGTGTGGTTCCAAGGGCTTTAACAAGAGAGTAAATGAGAGGTTCTCTCCCTCTCGCTCACTCTCTGTTCTCTGCTTCCATCATCTTGCAATGTGAGACCCCTGCATCACTATCGCAACCACTAGATGGACTTTGGACTTCCCAGCCTCAGAAACTATAAGCAATAAATTTCATTGTCTTTGTTCTTTTTTTTTTTTTTTGTCCTTTTTGAGACCTGCCGCACCGCACTCAGCCAGTGAGTGCTGTGAGCGCACCGGTCATCCCTATATAGGATCCGAACCCGCGGCGGGAGCTCTGCTGCACTCCCAGCACCGCACTCTCCTGAGTGCGCCATGGGCTCATCCCTTCATTGTCTTTGTATATTACCCAGTTCCAAGTATTTTGTTATAAGCAATGGAAACGGACTAATACATCTGCTCTTACTCATACTTTACGCCAACTTGGCCTCCTTTCTGTTTACTTCCTTCTTCAGTGCCACCTCCATTTCCCAAGGTGTTTCTTGGTCTTTGAGAAGCTTGAAGGCAAGGCAGGGTAAGGGAAGCACTGAGTCTCCAGGCCTTTGAGACACAGCCCATCAGTAGGTGTGATAGGTAGTCTCTGATGTGCATTGCCGACTCCATCACAGCCTATCCCCACGAGGACCCCTGGATTGTAAGTGTGGCACTGACCATTCCCTGACCTTTCTAGCTTCCTGGTTCTAGAGGGTCTGTGGCCATAGCACCACCTGGAACCCACCCAGGCTGCTGATAGTCAGCTTGTTTACCAAAGCCTCCTGGGTGCAAGGACCTTCTCACGAAGAGAGGGAGTGGGTACCCTCTCAGAGAGGCTGTTTGCTCTTTGTTTCTTTAGACAGGGGTAACCTCCTGTTGCCAGTCCTGTGCTCTCTGGAATGAAGAGGAAAGGTAACAACCACAGGTTGGACCAGAACTGCTTTATTAAGGGCAGCCGCTTCTAAAGGCCAAGTCCTCAGCACTCACTCACCAACTCAAATTTCTATGGCTCTCGGCTATATGTGTGCTTGTGGAGACAGCCAACTTCATGAAGTCCTTTGCGCCTTTGGTTTTAAAAAACTTCAGTATGAAAAATTTTAAACACATACAAAGTAGAGAGACTAAAGTGTTTAGCACCCAGTTTCAACAATTATCCATTTGAGACCAATGTTGTTCCATCTGTACCCGCAAATCAATACTGTCTCCCATTATTTCAGAGCAAATCTTAGATATACTTTGTAAATATTTCAGTGTGTTTCTCTAAACAACTCTTCTTTTTTGTTTATTTTTGGTTTTGGTCAGGGTTATTGAGGTATAATTTACATGCAGTAAAAGTTACCCTTTTCATGTAACCATCACAATCAGGACATAGAACAGCTCTGTCACTTTCCAGAATTCTCCCATCCCCCTTTGCAGTGAATTCCTTCTCCTATCCCCTGGCAACTACAAATCTGTTTTCTATTCCTATAGTTTAATCTTTTCTAGAATGTCATAAAAATGGAATCATACAGTGTGCAGCCTTTTGAAGCCTCACCTTTTAAAACATAATCGTAATACGATCATCACATCACTTCCAAATCAACAGTAATTCTCTAATATCATCAAATATCCAGTGCTCACATTTCCACAGTTGTTCTAAATGTATTATTTTTATACTCTGATTTAGGATCTAAATAAGGCTACACATTGCAATTGGTTATGTCTCTCATGTCTCTTTTAATCTATAGGTTTCCTGCCCATCTTTTGTTTTGTTTTAAGAAATTGGTTGTCGTAGTTTCACATAATCTGGATTGTATTGGTTGTATCTCCATGTTGTCATTCTGTTCCCTGTAGCCTTGCTCCTAAAATATGGTCCACAGACCAGCAGCATCCGTTTCACCTGGGAGTTAGTTAGAAATGCAGAATCTTGGACCCCACTCAAGACCTACTGAATCAGAATCTGCGTTTTTAACATTTAACAAGATCCCCAGGTGATTCTTCTCCTGTAAACTGGTAGTGAGAGCTAGAGTCCTGATCTGGTTTAGGTTCTTTTTTTTTTTTTTGGCAAGCCTGCTGGTGGTGGTGCACCCCTCATTTCTCAGACTGGGCCATCTGTTCCTTTCTACACCTCTCTAACTGCTCCCACCAGCCGGGACTTGTGGCTGTGGGTAACTCAGCCTCTGTGAATTAAGCATGCCTAAGGAGATGCCATCTACTTCTCTTTTCCCTACTTCTCATCCCCTACTTTTCATCTACTTCTCATCCCCTACTTCTCTTTTCCTATGACGGCTTTCAGGTATCCTGTCTATCCTCTTGATTCACAAATCTTACTCTCCGATCCTTTTTTTTCCCCCTTGGCAGCTGGCTGGTACAGGGGTCAAACCCTGGACCTTGGTGTTCAGTACCACGTTCTAACCAACTGAGCTAACTGGCCAGCCGACTCTTTAATCCTGACGTGTCCTTGGTCTCATAACTTGCCTTTTCAGTTGCCAGGAGAATATGTCTTCCCAAATATTCATCATGCACCTTTAGCTCAACAAGTCAAAATTTAAAGCACTATTTGCCCTCCTAGCTTCCCTTTTGGGTTAGTAACTGATATTGTGAAATATATATTTGTTCTTCGTTGCTGTGACTGTCTCCTGATACAATTCCTAAAATCCTTAGTATCTTCAAAGTAGTGTCATTTTGTGTGCTAATGAGTAGGTAGCCCCTAGGTAGCTTCAGGATAGAGGGTGGCCACTGGCAAGACCAAGGCAGCATTAGAGGGTTAGGGCTTTCAGTCCCAGCCCCCAACCTCCGGGGAGGTAAAAGGGGCTGAAGGTTGAGTTGATCACCAATGGCCAATGATTTCGTCAATCATGCCTATGTAATGAAGCTTCCATAAAAACCCAAAAGGCCTGGGTTCAGAGAACTCCTGAATAGCTGAACACAGAGGTTCCTGAAGGGTGGCATGCCTGTGGAGGGCATGGAAGCTCTGCACCCCTCCCCCATACCTCACCCTGTGCATCTCTTCACCTGTATCCTTTAAAATATCCTTTATGGGGGCTGGCTGGTTAACTCAGATGGTTACAACACAGCCTTGTGACACCAAGGTCAAGGGTTCGGATCCCCATACCGGCCAGCCGCAAAAAAAAAAAAAAAAAAAAAAAAAATCTATATCTGTATATCTATATCTATATATAAATGTATATATATCTCCTTTATAATAAACCAGTAAATGTCTTCCCTGAGTACTGTGAGCTGCTCAGCAAGTCAATCAAATCTGAGGTAGGGGTCATGGGGACCTCGATTTAAAGCTGGTCGGTTAGGTGTTCCAGAGGCCTGCTTGGGCTTGTGACTGGCATCTGAAGTGTGTCGGGAGCAGTCTTGTGGACTGAATCCTGAGTACTGTGAGCTGCTCAGCAAGTCAATCAAATCTGAGGTAGGGGTCATGGGGACCTCGATTTAAAGCTGGTCGGTTAGGTGTTCCCGAGGCCTGCTTGGGCTTGTGACTGGCATCTGAAGTGTGTCGGGAGCAGTCTTGTGGACTGAACTCTCAACGTCTGGGATTTGACACTATCTCCAGGCAAATAGTGTTGGAATTAAATCTAATTGGAGAACACCCAGCTGGTGTTTCCTAGATAATTGCTTGCGTGGTGGTGGTGGGGAACCCCACATACATTTGGTCACAGAAGTTTTCTGTGTTGATTGTTGTGGTATAAGAGAACAGAAAAACAGTTTGTGGGTTTTTTTTTTTTTTCCCCATTCGTAACCTATCTTCTGATCACTTGATGTTTTTTCCCATTCGTAACCTATCTTCTGATCACTTGATTAGATCATTTGAAGTTGTCTTCTATTTTTTTCCACTCTTTCATGTCCCACCTCTAATTAGTAGTTTACCTTTATTAATTCTCCTTCTGTATTTGCCAGTTTTCATTAGATTATGCTATGGTAAGAATAAATCCCCCCAAATCTCAGTGGTTTGCAACACATAGTTTTATTTTTTGTTCAGGTTATATGTTGGCTGTGGGTTGACCACAGCACTGATCTGCTCTATGTGTCTCCTTCATTCCAGGATCCAGGTTGAAGAACAGCCCCAATTTGGGATATAGCAGAGGAAAAAAAGAATGGTAAAACTAGGAATAGCTTTTAAAGCCTCTGTTCAGTCATGGTGCAAATCAATTCCATGCACATTCCATTGGCCATAGCAAATGACATGACCAAGTCCCATGTCAATGGGTTGGGAAAGTATGTTCAAGTATCTGGAATCCATCGTACCATCTATCCCATTTCATATCTCAGTTGCATCCTTTATTTCAATTTCTTTTACCCCTGCCTTAAAGTTTACTTCTTTCAGCTTAGAATCCACTTCCTCAGGAAAGTTTTCCTGATACTGTCAGAATAGGTCATACCTACCGCTATCAGCTGTCGTGGTACTTGTGCTTCTTCATGACACATGGTACAATTGCAATTATTTATGCACTTATTTAATTTCTGATGTTTCCACTAGACTGCAAGCCTATCTTCTTCCTTTCTTTGGTGGCAGCAGCAGTCTTGGCTTGGATTTGATTTCTCAAGGAAGCAAAGTGTACAGTCCACAGTGAATTTTTGCCCCATCACACATTGGTAAAACGGTGGTTCTCCAACATGAGCGTGATCAGAATCACTGTAGGGCTTGCTAAGCCAGAGGTTGCTGGCCTCCCCAGCAAAGTTTCTGATTCAATAGGTCTGGGTTGGGGACTGGACTATCTGCATTTCTTTTCTTTTCTTTTCTTAAAGATGACCGGTAAGGGGATCTCAACCCTTGGCTTGGTGTTTTCAGCACTACGCTCAGCCAGTGAGCCAACCGGCCATCCCTATATAGGATCCTAACCTGTGGCCTTGTTGTTATCAGCACCGCACTCTACTGAGTGAGCCACGGGGCCGGCCTGGACGATCTGCATTTCTAAAAATTCCCAGGTGATGCTGATGCTGCTGGTCTGGACTTAAGAATCACTGGCCTAAACAATGGAACTCTGGCAAGATCACAGTGAAAAACTGATCAAACAAAAAAATACAGAATATTTCATCCTTGATCAGGCACTTCTTGCTTCATTTACACAGGTGCCTGCATTTTTTATTTTTCTAATGAAGACTTGTGACTTGATAATTTCCACTGGTGGAACCAGTTGAACTGGATATTTACTAAGATCAAATAAACATTGTTACACACTATATAAAAACAGATTGTGGCATTCTAATTTCCTTGCAAGGGCAATTCTCAAAACCTACTCTCTCATGGATCTATAGCACTGACTCATATTTAGACCAAAAGCACTCTAAGCATCAGCACATCTAAGCTCTGTTCCCTGCTGTCACCACATCCCACCCCCTATCAACAAACTTTACAGTAGATATCAGAATTTCTTATTAAACCATTGAGTAGTTGCTAAGGAATCATATAAATCAACTTCAAAATTAATTACCTAATGATAGTCCCCAATGTTAAATAACATATTTATTGAAAAAATGTTAACAATGGGGAAAATCGATGAAACATCAAAAAAAAAAAAAAAAAATTGAACACAGTTGCAAGAAGACCAACATTGGTGTCTTTGGAGGTCTGTAACTTGTGTCCTCTGTGCGACTCAGTGATGGCCTTGCAGCTGGAGCACTGTCTCTGTGCAGCTGTAATATGAAAGAACCAAGGTGGTTGACTTTGATTTTAAACCAGAATTGTCACTGATAATGTGGAGACCTCCCATCATTCCCTTAGCAAGACTTGGAGAGAAGGACGAATTATATTCAGTGAATTTATATTTCACTGATGCTGAAACATCAAACATTAAAACCTGTTTTGTAGTGCAGCATCTCTGAAATCCTGATGCATTTTGCACTGGATGGCGTTTCATGAACATGGTTGGCCAGGTGGTAGTCGTGATGTGGTGTCCTCTGTGGGTTGGGATGGCTGAAGTTTGACCCTATGCCCAAGCCCCCATTATCGAAGTCTAGATTAAAGCCTAACGCTGAGTCTAGGGGAGGGAGGGCAGGAAAGCACTCGAAATTGCAAAAGTGCCCCACTGGAGAGTGGGCGGCCCAGGCTGCATGGGAAGGTCGCCGAGCTTGCCCCTGCAGCATGATAAGGTCTTCCTGCTCCAGCGACAGCAGCGAGTGCTGTCAAACAAATAGCGCTCGGCTTCGGAAGGACCGAAGGCATTTCTCCTGCGTGAGCACGGGCGTCCCACGCGCGGCGCAGCCAAATCGGTGAAAGCTCCGCCGGAGTCCAAAGGGGTCTGGGTCCTTCTGGGTTTATTTTTCATTTTTGCCAGAGCGAGCTCTGGCGATCTTGGCACAATCCGGGGGCGCCTGCGAGTCTGAGCTGGGAGGTGGGCGTGGGCAGGCTTAGGCAGAAACATCAAGGCCTTTGCCACCTGCTCGGAGCAGGGGAGTCCTCAGGCGTCGGAAGCCGTGTCCCTACCTCCGGGCGCCCCCCGGACCCCTCCTCCTCCGCGGACCCCGCCCCAGGTTGGGCGTGGCCGGAGCGCTGCCCGCCCCTCAGAGGCGGAGCCAGGGGAGGGGCCTGTGAGCTCGCGGAAAG
>NW_007729478.1:198770-223161 GCF_000696425.1 Galeopterus variegatus
GAGTGTTATGGAATGAATAAATGAAGGCAAAATAAAATATTTTTTTCTTATTCTTAAAAAAACAAGCAATCCGATTAGAACATGGGCAAAAGATATGAAGAGACATTTCACTGAAGGAGATATGCAGAAGGCAAATAAGCACATGAAAAGATATTCAACATCATTAACCACTAGGAAAATGTATATTAAAAGCACAGCGAGATTACTATACAACTATAAGAATGCTAAAGTAAAAATAGTACAATGCCAAAATGCTGAGGATGTGGGGAAACGGGCTCACTCATAGGTTGCCAGTAGGAATGTAAAATGGGATAGTCACTCTGGGAGAGTTTGGCAGTATCTTAAAAAACTAAACATGGAATTACCATATGACCTAGCAATTGCACACCTGGGCATTTATTGTAGAGAAATGATGACTTACATTTACCAAATACCTGTACATGAATTTTTTTTTTTTTTTTAAAAGATGACCGGTAAGGGGATTTCAGCCCTTGGCTTGGTGTTGTCAGCACCACGCTCAGCCAGTTAGCCAACCGGCCATCCCTATATAGGATCGGAACCCGTGGCCTTGGTGTTATCAGCACCGCACTCTACCGAGTGAGCCACAGGCCGGCCTCTGTACATGAATGTTGATATCAGCTTTTGTCGTAATAGTCAAAATATGGAGAAAACCCCAGCTATCCTTCAATGGATAAACGGTTAAACAAACTGTGGCACACCCATGCAATGGAACACTACTCAGCAATAAAAAGGAATAACTATTGATATATGCAAAGATCTGAACAAATCTCCAGAGAATTGTGCTTAGTGAACAAAGCCAATTCCCAAAGGTTACACTGTGTATGATTCTGTTAATAAAACATTTTTGAAATGACAAAATTATAGACACCCCGATCATGCAAATGGTCTAATCCCTTTAGAAGAACTAAAGGCATGTCTAGCTGGAGGATGGGGTAGACCCTTCTAGGCCTGACAAGCTCAGATGGTGATTCTGGCAACAATTAGCCCTGGGGTCCCAGCAGTTTCTTCCATAGGTGGAAGAGGAGAGTGGGATTCATCTGGTGAAGCTCATTTTCCAGAAGGAACCATGCAGAACTCAGGAGCACCACAGAAGAGGGCAGAGAGAGCTGTGGCTCAGAGACAGCTGGGTCCCCATGTACTTTTCCTAATTTACTGACCAACAAGGTGGGAACTTTGAAAATCTATGATTTGTTTGTAGTTACTTGGTATGTGCAAGGAGATGATCAAATTGTTCTCTAAAAATGTTACTTCAAATCCTGTCAAAGTTCCATTCAACATGCTTTTTCACGTGAGGAGAAATAGTCCTTGTGGTGTGTCCTTTTTTTTAAAAAAAGATGACCAGTAAGGGGATCTTAACCCTTGACTTGATATTGTCAGCACCACGCTCTCCCAAGTGAGCTACCTGGCCATCCCTATATGGGATCTGAACCCGTGGCCTTGGTGTTATCAGCACCACACTCTCCCAGTGAGCCACGGGCCAGCCCTGTGGTGTGTCCATTTTAAGAACTGACAAATATTTATAGGATGAAATGTCTTAAAATTTTCACACCTCAGAGGAGCATCAGTCGTCCCCTAACTACTGCATCATTTGTTCCCAGGCTGCATTGCTAATGAGAAAGATAGAAGATCTGTCTCTCTCCTTGGTGGCTAGCCTGGAACTTTCCTGGCAATGACTGCCACCACCCGAACATACTACATTTCAAATCCTTACCTCTGACAGTTATAATGATTAGAGAATTGAGTACAAAAGGGTGATCTCATGGTCCCATTCTTTTCCACTGTCTTCACGGCCTTGTCTTCATACTTGTGTCTCTGATGTTCAGTAGACAACGTTTTTTCCCATTTCTTTCAGAAGTGTGAACTGCTTCATCTTCTCTCATCCTCAGAATGTGTCCAGCATAGAGTTCTGTTAGGATACTTGGTTTTAAATCCCAGAAACCCAACTCAAACTAGCTTAGACAAAAATGTGACTTTACTATAATGGTCCTGGGGTATCTTGGGAACCTTTGTATGTGGCTGGATTCCCGAGCATAGCTGGAACCAGGGACTTTTCCTATCTGGACTATTGCTGTCTATACAACTCTCTTTGGGAGTGTCTAATTATTTTCACCCTTTGTTAACCAATTCTGCCTGCGCCTGTCTCCGTCTGGTGGGAGAGGCCATCAAAAGTGCCCAGGTTTACATCTCCCTTTCATCAGGCAACCGGTGGAACTTGAAGAGCTTGGTTCTGATTCCAAATGCCCACTGAAGCAGTTTGATTAGCCAGCTTCAATCAAGACCCACTCCAGACCAATGAACTCTAACCACAGTGTATTACCATGGCTGTTCCTATGGTAACCATCTGAATGGAGTCAGGGGTGGGGAGAAGGTGAGAGGTGGGCCTTCCCCATGGAAGAAGTAGCAGAAGGTCTCAGAAAAGCAGGGGATGCTGGGATAGACAAGACAATACATGTCTACTCCATGACATCACTTCTCTCCAGACAAGTGAAATATTTTGATTTTTTGATTCGATTTCCTCCCGTCTCCTTCAGAATCTAATGTTGTTAATTACCCCCCCCCCTGCCGCCTTTCTTACATTTTAAATGTTTCTACTCAAGCTTCTTTTCTTTAGGCTTAAATTTGCTTGAGACTCTCCTATCCCAAAGGAACGTCTCACAATTCTTCAAGCTCCTGCCCAATCTATGTACCTTCCTTTTCCACCGAATAAATGTCATCAACTGTAGTGTATTGAATTATGTCCCCCCAAAACTCATTGAAGCTTGAATTGTGTACCCCAGGTTTTATGTATTAGAAACTTAGTCCTCACTGTGACTGTTAAGAAGGTGGAAAATCCTATTATGGTAATTGAAAGGTGGAGCCTTGAGGAGTGGTTGGACTGTAGGACCATGCAGTAGTGAATGGATTAAAAATGGTGTTCAGGGGTGTGGTTCCAAGGGCTTTAACAAGAGAGTAAATGAGAGGTTCTCTCCCTCTCGCTCACTCTCTGTTCTCTGCTTCCATCATCTTGCAATGTGAGACCCCTGCATCACTATCGCAACCACTAGATGGACTTTGGACTTCCCAGCCTCAGAAACTATAAGCAATAAATTTCATTGTCTTTGTTCTTTTTTTTTTTTTGTCCTTTTTGAGACCTGCCGCACCGCACTCAGCCAGTGAGTGCTGTGAGCGCACCGGTCATCCCTATATAGGATCCGAACCCGCGGCGGGAGCTCTGCTGCACTCCCAGCACCGCACTCTCCTGAGTGCGCCATGGGCTCATCCCTTCATTGTCTTTGTATATTACCCAGTTCCAAGTATTTTGTTATAAGCAATGGAAACGGACTAATACATCTGCTCTTACTCATACTTTACGCCAACTTGGCCTCCTTTCTGTTTACTTCCTTCTTCAGTGCCACCTCCATTTCCCAAGGTGTTTCTTGGTCTTTGAGAAGCTTGAAGGCAAGGCAGGGTAAGGGAAGCACTGAGTCTCCAGGCCTTTGAGACACAGCCCATCAGTAGGTGTGATAGGTAGTCTCTGATGTGCATTGCCGACTCCATCACAGCCTATCCCCACGAGGACCCCTGGATTGTAAGTGTGGCACTGACCATTCCCTGACCTTTCTAGCTTCCTGGTTCTAGAGGGTCTGTGGCCATAGCACCACCTGGAACCCACCCAGGCTGCTGATAGTCAGCTTGTTTACCAAAGCCTCCTGGGTGCAAGGACCTTCTCACGAAGAGAGGGAGTGGGTACCCTCTCAGAGAGGCTGTTTGCTCTTTGTTTCTTTAGACAGGGGTAACCTCCTGTTGCCAGTCCTGTGCTCTCTGGAATGAAGAGGAAAGGTAACAACCACAGGTTGGACCAGAACTGCTTTATTAAGGGCAGCCGCTTCTAAAGGCCAAGTCCTCAGCACTCACTCACCAACTCAAATTTCTATGGCTCTCGGCTATATGTGTGCTTGTGGAGACAGCCAACTTCATGAAGTCCTTTGCGCCTTTGGTTTTAAAAAACTTCAGTATGAAAAATTTTAAACACATACAAAGTAGAGAGACTAAAGTGTTTAGCACCCAGTTTCAACAATTATCCATTTGAGACCAATGTTGTTCCATCTGTACCCGCAAATCAATACTGTCTCCCATTATTTCAGAGCAAATCTTAGATATACTTTGTAAATATTTCAGTGTGTTTCTCTAAACAACTCTTCTTTTTTGTTTATTTTTGGTTTTGGTCAGGGTTATTGAGGTATAATTTACATGCAGTAAAAGTTACCCTTTTCATGTAACCATCACAATCAGGACATAGAACAGCTCTGTCACTTTCCAGAATTCTCCCATCCCCCTTTGCAGTGAATTCCTTCTCCTATCCCCTGGCAACTACAAATCTGTTTTCTATTCCTATAGTTTAATCTTTTCTAGAATGTCATAAAAATGGAATCATACAGTGTGCAGCCTTTTGAAGCCTCACCTTTTAAAACATAATCGTAATACGATCATCACATCACTTCCAAATCAACAGTAATTCTCTAATATCATCAAATATCCAGTGCTCACATTTCCACAGTTGTTCTAAATGTATTATTTTTATACTCTGATTTAGGATCTAAATAAGGCTACACATTGCAATTGGTTATGTCTCTCATGTCTCTTTTAATCTATAGGTTTCCTGCCCATCTTTTGTTTTGTTTTAAGAAATTGGTTGTCGTAGTTTCACATAATCTGGATTGTATTGGTTGTATCTCCATGTTGTCATTCTGTTCCCTGTAGCCTTGCTCCTAAAATATGGTCCACAGACCAGCAGCATCCGTTTCACCTGGGAGTTAGTTAGAAATGCAGAATCTTGGACCCCACTCAAGACCTACTGAATCAGAATCTGCGTTTTTAACATTTAACAAGATCCCCAGGTGATTCTTCTCCTGTAAACTGGTAGTGAGAGCTAGAGTCCTGATCTGGTTTAGGTTCTTTTTTTTTTTTTTGGCAAGCCTGCTGGTGGTGGTGCACCCCTCATTTCTCAGACTGGGCCATCTGTTCCTTTCTACACCTCTCTAACTGCTCCCACCAGCCGGGACTTGTGGCTGTGGGTAACTCAGCCTCTGTGAATTAAGCATGCCTAAGGAGATGCCATCTACTTCTCTTTTCCCTACTTCTCATCCCCTACTTTTCATCTACTTCTCATCCCCTACTTCTCTTTTCCTATGACGGCTTTCAGGTATCCTGTCTATCCTCTTGATTCACAAATCTTACTCTCCGATCCTTTTTTTTCCCCCTTGGCAGCTGGCTGGTACAGGGGTCAAACCCTGGACCTTGGTGTTCAGTACCACGTTCTAACCAACTGAGCTAACTGGCCAGCCGACTCTTTAATCCTGACGTGTCCTTGGTCTCATAACTTGCCTTTTCAGTTGCCAGGAGAATATGTCTTCCCAAATATTCATCATGCACCTTTAGCTCAACAAGTCAAAATTTAAAGCACTATTTGCCCTCCTAGCTTCCCTTTTGGGTTAGTAACTGATATTGTGAAATATATATTTGTTCTTCGTTGCTGTGACTGTCTCCTGATACAATTCCTAAAATCCTTAGTATCTTCAAAGTAGTGTCATTTTGTGTGCTAATGAGTAGGTAGCCCCTAGGTAGCTTCAGGATAGAGGGTGGCCACTGGCAAGACCAAGGCAGCATTAGAGGGTTAGGGCTTTCAGTCCCAGCCCCCAACCTCCGGGGAGGTAAAAGGGGCTGAAGGTTGAGTTGATCACCAATGGCCAATGATTTCGTCAATCATGCCTATGTAATGAAGCTTCCATAAAAACCCAAAAGGCCTGGGTTCAGAGAACTCCTGAATAGCTGAACACAGAGGTTCCTGAAGGGTGGCATGCCTGTGGAGGGCATGGAAGCTCTGCACCCCTCCCCCATACCTCACCCTGTGCATCTCTTCACCTGTATCCTTTAAAATATCCTTTATGGGGGCTGGCTGGTTAACTCAGATGGTTACAACACAGCCTTGTGACACCAAGGTCAAGGGTTCGGATCCCCATACCGGCCAGCCGCAAAAAAAAAAAAAAAAAAAAAAAAAAATCTATATCTGTATATCTATATCTATATATAAATGTATATATATCTCCTTTATAATAAACCAGTAAATGTCTTCCCTGAGTACTGTGAGCTGCTCAGCAAGTCAATCAAATCTGAGGTAGGGGTCATGGGGACCTCGATTTAAAGCTGGTCGGTTAGGTGTTCCAGAGGCCTGCTTGGGCTTGTGACTGGCATCTGAAGTGTGTCGGGAGCAGTCTTGTGGACTGAACTCTCAACGTCTGGGATTTGACACTATCTCCAGGCAAATAGTGTTGGAATTAAATCTAATTGGAGAACACCCAGCTGGTGTTTCCTAGATAATTGCTTGCGTGGTGGTGGTGGGGAACCCCACATACATTTGGTCACAGAAGTTTTCTGTGTTGATTGTTGTGGTATAAGAGAACAGAAAAACAGTTTGTGGGTTTTTTTTTTTTTGTTTTTTCCCATTCGTAACCTATCTTCTGATCACTTGATTAGATCATTTGAAGTTGTCTTCTATTTTTTTCCACTCTTTCATGTCCCACCTCTAATTAGTAGTTTACCTTTATTAATTCTCCTTCTGTATTTGCCAGTTTTCATTAGATTATGCTATGGTAAGAATAAATCCCCCCAAATCTCAGTGGTTTGCAACACATAGTTTTATTTTTTGTTCAGGTTATATGTTGGCTGTGGGTTGACCACAGCACTGATCTGCTCTATGTGTCTCCTTCATTCCAGGATCCAGGTTGAAGAACAGCCCCAATTTGGGATATAGCAGAGGAAAAAAAGAATGGTAAAACTAGGAATAGCTTTTAAAGCCTCTGTTCAGTCATGGTGCAAATCAATTCCATGCACATTCCATTGGCCATAGCAAATGACATGACCAAGTCCCATGTCAATGGGTTGGGAAAGTATGTTCAAGTATCTGGAATCCATCGTACCATCTATCCCATTTCATATCTCAGTTGCATCCTTTATTTCAATTTCTTTTACCCCTGCCTTAAAGTTTACTTCTTTCAGCTTAGAATCCACTTCCTCAGGAAAGTTTTCCTGATACTGTCAGAATAGGTCATACCTACCGCTATCAGCTGTCGTGGTACTTGTGCTTCTTCATGACACATGGTACAATTGCAATTATTTATGCACTTATTTAATTTCTGATGTTTCCACTAGACTGCAAGCTCTATGAGAGCAGAGACAGTATCTATTCTGCTCACCATTTGATCCCTGGCACCTAGAAGAATGTCTGGCATATGGCAGTGTTCAATAATTATATGTAATTGATTGAATGCCTTAGTCATGCCCAAGTCATCCTCCTCTGGATTATTGAAAGAACTTACCAGTAGTTTTTGACATCTAATTTATCCTTTTGCCATCAAGGTCTGCTTCTGAAAGACTTACTCTTTTCATATCATCTATTAGTCTTTCAGGTCAGCCTACCCTTATGAAGTTTCCTGAATGTTTATGCTTTCCCAGACCTCTGTCCTTTCCCTATGTTGTTCTTTCTGTTGAATTCCCTCCCCTCAGTGCTCTGCCTGATAAAATCCTATTCATCTTGTAAATCTCAGCTCTGAGGCTTCCTCCTCTGCTGAGCTTCCAATGACTCTCAGAGTGGACGTGGGCACTGATCCCTCTGCTTCCACATTTTATGTGCTCCATTTTAGCAGTTATCATGTTGTGCTCTAATGGTTTGTGTGCCTCTACTAGACTAAGCTCCATGAGACCAAGAGTAATATTTTATTGGTCTTTATGTTATTCAACAGTTAATATGGATCCTTGCACAAAGCAGATGCTCAAAAATTGCTTGTTACAACTTTGCAAGCTATAGTTAACAAAGTAATGCCTCATCTATCCAGAAGCAGCAATCAAAACTCATGTAAACAAATTCCATCCTCTTCAGGCACAGACAAAACTTCAGCCTTCCAATCAGAAACTACTTACTTTTATTATACACCGAATCTTAAACGCGGTTTGTGGTTTTTCAGTGCACATTAGAGAAAGGAGAGAGGGACTTCTAAACAGAGGCCTAATGACAACAGCAGGAAGTGGCCACTGATGGCCTGTCAGTAAACCCGTAGAAGGCACCTGGCACAGCAAACATGGGTACCTTCCTGTAGCAGCTACAGTCTTGTTTCCCAGGCTAGGACCTGCTTCCCACAGCTCCTTCCTACAATTCTGAGCCTGGAGACAGTCTCAGATCTGGAAAAAACAAACACATTCTTCTCAGCTTCTCAGGTTTCCCTCCTACCTGAAGGGGAGCAGGGAAGACTCTGAGCCCCTGGTTTCCTGATGATGAGCCCAAGGAAAGGATGACTTCCTCTACTGGGCCGCTATCTTCTTCCTTTCTTTGGTGGCAGCAGCAGTCTTGGCTTGGATTTGATTTCTCAAGGAAGCAAAGTGTACAGTCCACAGTGAATTTTTGCCCCATCACACATTGGTAAAACGGTGGTTCTCCAACATGAGCGTGATCAGAATCACTGTAGGGCTTGCTAAGCCAGAGGTTGCTGGCCTCCCCAGCAAAGTTTCTGATTCAATAGGTCTGGGTTGGGGACTGGACTATCTGCATTTCTTTTCTTTTCTTTTTTTAAAGATGACCGGTAAGGGGATCTCAACCCTTGGCTTGGTGTTTTCAGCACTACGCTCAGCCAGTGAGCCAACCGGCCATCCCTATATAGGATCCTAACCTGTGGCCTTGTTGTTATCAGCACCGCACTCTACTGAGTGAGCCACGGGCCGGCCTGGATGATCTGCATTTCTAAAAATTCCCAGGTGATGCTGATGCTGCTGGTCTGGACTTAAGAATCACTGGCCTAAACAATGGAACTCTGGCAAGATCACAGTGAAAAACTGATCAAACAAAAAAATACAGAATATTTCATCCTTGATCAGGCACTTCTTGCTTCATTTACACAGGTGCCTGCATTTTTTATTTTTCTAATGAAGACTTGTGACTTGATAATTTCCACTGGTGGAACCAGTTGAACTGGATATTTACTAAGATCAAATAAACATTGTTACACACTATATAAAAACAGATTGTGGCATTCTAATTTCCTTGCAAGGGCAATTCTCAAAACCTACTCTCTCATGGATCTATAGCACTGACTCATATTTAGACCAAAAGCACTCTAAGCATCAGCACATCTAAGCTCTGTTCCCTGCTGTCACCACATCCCACCCCCTATCAACAAACTTTACAGTAGATATCAGAATTTCTTATTAAACCATTGAGTAGTTGCTAAGGAATCATATAAATCAACTTCAAAATTAATTACCTAATGATAGTCCCCAATGTTAAATAACATATTTATTGAAAAAATGTTAACAATGGGGAAAATCGATGAAACATCAAAAAAAAAAAAAAAAATTGAACACAGTTGCAAGAAGACCAACATTGGTGTCTTTGGAGGTCTGTAACTTGTGTCCTCTGTGCGACTCAGTGATGGCCTTGCAGCTGGAGCACTGTCTCTGTGCAGCTGTAATATGAAAGAACCAAGGTGGTTGACTTTGATTTTAAACCAGAATTGTCACTGATAATGTGGAGACCTCCCATCATTCCCTTAGCAAGACTTGGAGAGAAGGACGAATTATATTCAGTGAATTTATATTTCACTGATGCTGAAACATCAAACATTAAAACCTGTTTTGTAGTGCAGCATCTCTGAAATCCTGATGCATTTTGCACTGGATGGCGTTTCATGAACATGGTTGGCCAGGTGGTAGTCGTGATGTGGTGTCCTCTGTGGGTTGGGATGGCTGAAGTTTGACCCTATGCCCAAGCCCCCATTATCGAAGTCTAGATTAAAGCCTAACGCTGAGTCTAGGGGAGGGAGGGCAGGAAAGCACTCGAAATTGCAAAAGTGCCCCACTGGAGAGTGGGCGGCCCAGGCTGCATGGGAAGGTCGCCGAGCTTGCCCCTGCAGCATGATAAGGTCTTCCTGCTCCAGCGACAGCAGCGAGTGCTGTCAAACAAATAGCGCTCGGCTTCGGAAGGACCGAAGGCATTTCTCCTGCGTGAGCACGGGCGTCCCACGCGCGGCGCAGCCAAATCGGTGAAAGCTCCGCCGGAGTCCAAAGGGGTCTGGGTCCTTCTGGGTTTATTTTTCATTTTTGCCAGAGCGAGCTCTGGCGATCTTGGCACAATCCGGGGGCGCCTGCGAGTCTGAGCTGGGAGGTGGGCGTGGGCAGGCTTAGGCAGAAACATCAAGGCCTTTGCCACCTGCTCGGAGCAGGGGAGTCCTCAGGCGTCGGAAGCCGTGTCCCTACCTCCGGGCGCCCCCCGGACCCCTCCTCCTCCGCGGACCCCGCCCCAGGTTGGGCGTGGCCGGAGCGCTGCCCGCCCCTCAGAGGCGGAGCCAGGGGAGGGGCCTGTGAGTGGTCACGTCCAGCAGGCGGAGCAGCGCAAGGGGAGGCGGTCTGGGGAGGCGCCACATCCGGCGGGTACCCGCTGCTCCATAAAGCCGCCGTCGCCGGAATTTTGCCTCCAGCTACAGCTCCAGGCTCTTCTCGGCTCAGGAGCAGCTGCTTCAATGCCCCAGAGCGGCCATGGGCGCCCCGCACTGGTGGGACCAGCTGCGAGCTGGCAGCTCGGAGGTGGACTGGTGCGAGGACAACTACACCATCGTTCCTGCCATCGCCGAGTTCTACAACACGGTGCGGGTCGCGGGAGCGGGGATGGCAGGCGGGAGGGGGCTGACCCCATGCGCCGCAGCGCCTGGAGGCTGGACGTGGGTCCCTGCGTGTATCTGGGGTGTTCCCTCTCCGGGACCAGAGTCGTTCCACGCCCCCTCCTCTGCGCGCTCCTTTCAGTTTTCCATCTGTCCTCCGCTCCTGTCCCTACTCCTGACATCTGGGCTCAGGCTCATGCTCCTTCTGTCATTTCCTTCTGTTGACCCTATTGTTTGTCCCCACTCGTCCCGGAGCCAGGGGTCTATGTCAGCCCGTTCTCCCAGTTTGAGTCACTTGGGGGCGGTGAACCCGCCGGGACAACTACTTTCCTCCCCTAGGATTTCTGTGGCGTGACGCACTTGGGTCGCATTGTGCGTTTTTGCCCTGAATACCTGCTCTTGGAGTACTGGGGGGGTAGGGGGGGAGCAGCGGTGAAACCCCATCCCACCCCATTACGCTGACTCGCCCCACCCCAAGAATGTACCGATAGTGGTTGAGTTATTTATGACTCGAGTCAAGTTAATTACTACTAGTTCTTTTTTTCTTTTCAGCGACTGGCAGGTACGGGGATCCGAACCCGTGACCTTGGTGTTACCAACACCACAGTCTCCCAAGTGAGCTAAGCCGCTCACCCCCGGTCCTTTTTTTCTTGCCTTTGATGTCTAGTCTCATGCCAGCCCCACATTCACCTCCCCCAGGCCTGTGCTCTCTCCAGTTCTTCAGTCTGGGGAGTGAAAGGGAAGTCTGGGAGTGATAATGTGCTGGTTTTCTGGACTTGCCCTAGATATGGGCAAGCAGAAACTTCCCCACTGCAGAATCCTTGTGGGAGGAAAGGTTGCAGTTGGGAGAGGAAATGCGTCTTTCACTGTGTCCATGGCTGGAGATTCTGGTACTGCATGTAAGACTTTGCATGGTCGTTTCTGTGGCTTATCTTTTCATTGCCCAGACATGAAAAACAGGAACTCCTGGTTCGAGTTACTGTGAATTTGAGGTTACTTAGGATTTTTCCCTTTGGATTTATTGGAGAGAACATCCTTGGCAGGAGACAGGTGCATATTGCCTGTAGGGATCTCAGATGATCAAGTCCCTGTCCTTTTATTCATATGATGAGAAAACTGGGTTCATGCTCACATTTCTGGCATGGCTGGGGCCACAATCCAGAAGTCTACACTCTCCCTCCCCTCAGTGCTGAAACCCATGGCTGCCCTCCACACAAATACTCCTTCTTTTTCACACCCAGGCTAGTTCCTCAAGAAAATCTGGCCATAGGATAGTGTAAAAGATGAAGTTAGTTGAGGTGGCTGCACCTTACCTATTGTACAGCCTCATAGAGTATGCTATCAGATATGGACAGGTGCACAAGAAGGTGGGCTGGAGCGGTGCTGGGTACTTTCAACTAGGAGAAATACCAGGGGTAACTCATCTTCTCCATTTGTAAGTGGAAAATGCAATGAAATACTAAGGATTTCACCAGCGTTAAAGTAGAAATGACAGCCTGGTGACACCTATCAAGGTAATTATCTGTGAAGTCTGAGGCTCGCAGAGAGACAGGCTGGTGACACCTATCAAGGTAATTATCTGTGAAGTCTGAGGCTCGCAGAGAGCGTCAGTTCTAGTTATTTGGGCCAAAAAAGCTAGTGTATCACTGCTCTGAGCCTGCTTTGCAAAGCCCTAGAGTGCTGGATGAGGGGAGAGTTTATTTTATCTTTGCTGTTAATCTAGTCCCATTGGAGCTGTTATGTGGTGAGTGCCAAAGTCTTTTTTAGAAATGAACTGTTGATCTTCAACTGCAGAGTCTGTGGCTGATTAGCTCAGCTGGTCCATCTGACAAACCTTATTCCTTGGAATGCTCGTAAACCACAAAATTTGCTTTGGCAAAGCGGAGAGCTTAAGGTCTTAGAGAAGTAGTTGGTCACCTAATCTTGTTGAGTGTAGGTCCAAAGAATTTAGCAAGAACCATTTCTTCCCCTCTGTTCCCACCGCCCTACTTATCTTCTGATGCTTATCACAGGACATACCAGTGCTTATTTTACTCCTATATTAAGGAAGACAGTGAACTATCACTTGGTGATAAACATCTTAAATCTTCATAATAAGTAGCAGGTCTAATTATCCATTTTATAAGAAGCTAATTATCATTAGCAATTTTGAGAAAAAGTTAAAGGAATTGATGATGTTAAATCAGGAGAGGACTGGGAGAGGGATCTAGAACCTTCTTAATGGGTTTCAGGGGTAGCACATCACTACTACAACTTCACTTACTACTGGCTATCATTCATTGTTTGCTGTAGGTCGAAGCTCTGCTGGCTATTCTATACTTACCCTAGGCAGTGGGTGCTATTTATTACATGTATTTGATAAAGGAGGAAATTGGGGCCTAAGTAGTCTATGTAACTTGCTGAGGTCAAGAAAATGACAGAGCTGGAGTCAGAACTTGGTCCATTTGACTCTACCAAAATAGTTCTCTTGAAGATCTAAGTGCCACTGTAACTTATTTAGATTTATTTATTTGGCATAGAATAAGTATTTATTATTCAGTTGTTCTTTACCTTAAAACTCCTATATTGGGACCATTTTGTCTATAGGATAAAACTCATGATATTTGATATATAAAAAAAGTTTGTTTAACGTAGTTTTTCATTATTGTTGTTTATTGTAGAAGTAAAAACATAATCGTACTAAAAAATTAGAGTGTGGAAGTTATAAAGGGAGAAATACCCTTTCCAGACATTTTCTAGGTATGTAGAAAGCATGTGCATTTGTGTGTGTGTATAAAATATGTATGTATTTTGTATACATACACACTCAAAGTTTTTTCAACTCAACTGAGATCATACCCAAACTCTTCTGCACCTTGCTTTTTTCACTTAATACGTCTTGGAGATAGTCCCATATTGGCTCATATAGAGCTGCCTCCCTCTTTACATTGTCTATACAGTACTACATTTAATGGATTGACCATAATTAATTTAACAAGCCAACTCCTTAGTTGTGGACATTTAGGGCAGTTTCTGTTTGTTTCACTGTTTTCATTTTGGTTTTTGAACAGTGCTTCAGTGAATATCTTTATACATGTATCTGGATATATTTTTGCAAGTGCTAGTCCTAGATGGGGAATTGCCATGTCAGGCAAAATATTCACTTTACATGCTGATAATTATTGCTAAATGTCCCACCAAAGAGAGTACACTGATTTAACTTCCACTGACAATGTTTGGGTGTACAAACATTTCTTTTGGGCTATGCAAATCATCTTGCCTCAAATCTTGTTCTTATCCTTTGCTTCAGCCAAGTTCAAATAAATCTTCTGGGCCGGCCCGGTGGTGCACTGCTACAGTGCGCCACTTGAGAGTGCGGCGGCGCTCCCGCCAAGGGTTCGGATCCCACATACAGACCGGCCGCTCACTGGCTGAGCGAGGTGCGGGCGTAACACCGAGGGTTGCGATCCCGTTGCCGGTCCCGGTCCGGTACGGGCGCGACACTGAGGGTTGCGATCTGTTGCCGGTCACGAAAAAAGACAAAAAGGAAAAATAAATAAATAAATAAATCTTCCAAGAACACGTAATTTTCTCTCACAGCCTTTTACTCATTCACATTTTGTACAGTTTCTTCTCTGTACATGTTTATTGAGTTGAATTCCTTTTTATGTTTTAAGTTTTAAGCCCTGTTTGGAGGAAAAAAACCACCAAAGTGTTTTTCCTCTGCTCTTACAGCACAACAAGCAACACAGAAGACAGACTGCTGTGTCCAAATGTGGGGATTTCTCCCCACCAGCAAGCAAGCAAATCAGTTCTCCAGTGGACACCAGCTGCGTGTCCTCCAATTCAATTCTGGCACTATTTACCTGGAGATAGCATCAGATCCCACAGGCTGAGGGTTCAGTCCCCAAGACTGCCCCCCACCTCAGAGGCTAGTCACAAGCCCAGGCCTGTGGAACTTCTCACCAACTAGTTATAAATTGGTGTTGCCACAACTTCCTCCTTAGGTTTGATTAGTTTGCTAGAGTAGTTCACAGGACTCAGAGAAACACTTACCTTAACTGGTTTATTACAAAGGACATTTTAAAGGATACGAAGAAATAGCCAGATGAGGAAATACACAGGGGGAGGTCTGGAAGGGTCCTTAGTGGAGGAGCTTCCTTTCCCCTGGAGTTGGGATGCTGTACACTCCCAGCACACGGATAAGTTCAGCTGTCCAGAAGCTCCTGAATACTGTGTTCTTAGGTCTTTTATGGAGACTTCATGGGATAGGCATGATTGAAGCATGGACAACCATGTAGAAATGTGATTGGACAGAAGGGGTATGATCTAACTCTGACAGACTGGGTGGGGAAACCCAGCAAGGCCTGTCTGTTCAGATTCTTCTTGGCCTCTCTGTGCAGCCTTCCTTCCTCCTGGGCATGGGGCAGGACCCTCTCGGAATAAAGGTCTTATGACTTACAGTCAGTGGAGTGGGCCAGAGAGTTCAGGTAGCCACAAGGGCTTTGCCGACCTAAGGTAGGTCAGAGAATTTCCTGCCTCAGGAATAAAGTGGAGTAGATGAAAGGTGAACAGGAGAAGGTCAGAGAGCAGCATGAGCCAGGAACTGTGGATGAAAACCAATACATAAATACCGTGATGTCACAAAGTTACAGTCACATAGTCCTAGCCACTTTGGAGAAAAGTTGGGTTTGCCTTTTAACCACTGGGCTTGGCCTTTGGGGACTCCATTGCTGGGCAGTGACTCAGGAAGACAGAAGGAAATCAACTGGTGCTGAAAAACATGTTGAAGCAAAATACATGCGTAAAATCAGCCCAGATCTGTCACCTCCCCCCACTAGCCCCCAGTCATCAAGATAAGGAAAGTAGAGCTCTCTTTATATGACAAAGTCCACCTCCCACTATCTATAGAGCATGTCTGTCTGTCTGTCTGTCTATCTATCTATCTATCTATCTATCTATCTATCTATCTAAGCATTTACTGGGCAATTACTGTGGGCCTATCACAGAAACCAGAACTGTAAGCAATCAGCTGTTTATGAACTTACTGTTCAGAAATTTACAGCCAGTTGTTTTCCAAGTGTTTATCTTCTCTCTGGGAAAACGCACATTCAGATGCATCAGGATGAAATTGCAGTGTGTTCATGAGGTTATTTTGGAGCAAATATTTCATAGGATTTAATAGAATGAGGAGTTTCCAAAGGAAATAATACATTTTCAAATTGTGATTTCCTTTTGGTTATAAAATATCTGTCTCTAGGCATTAAACCAATTCTCCAAAGGATAATCTAATAATAGGCTTTAAAAAACATCCCTTGGCTGAACTATTCTACAACTATTCCACACAATTTTTGAGGGGAAGTGTCATTTCTCAGTAGAGATAGAGCCCTTGAATCTGTCTTAACCACGACTCATTTGCTTTTCCATATTTCTTTTGGCATTCTTTCCTCTTTTTGTCTTGGGGAAAGTCTTCCTCTAATTTGATCTTTTCCTTTCCATATACTGATGTCTTTAAAAGGGGTGGTGGAGGCCGAGAGGCCTTGGTAGATGGGCTATGCAGGAGCAATATGTGATTTTAGTGTTATTTGGGAAATGTATCAGAATTGTGCTTCTAATATGTACATTTAGAAATAATGTGTGAAGTTTTAGAATTTTACTGTAGGTTAATAAACAGTGTCATGCCTTTGTGAATAATATATAAATACATTTAAAAGTGACTGATGTGTACATTGGGTGGTGGTAAAATAAATTGGTAGAGCCATTTGGGGGACAGCTTGGCAGTAGTAGATAGCTGCACTTAGCTGAAGCAAAGGAGATTGAGAGGACTTGAGGCGATAAAGATATACTGGGATAAAAATCAAAATGCTTTATATTTCCCAGCATTGTAGGTGGGAATGTAAATTGGAGCTCCATCCCCTGGAAAATGCCTAAATAAACTCCTGCCATCTGCAGCACTTATAGCAAGTGAGCTGAATCTATATTAACTAAGATGAAAAGGTTTGCAAGACATGTTGTTGAATGAGGAAAGGAAGCTGCAGAGTGATAATATTACAGTATATGACATATATGTATGTATTCATGTAAATGCAAGAAAATGACTTGAAGACTATGTATCTAGAACAGTGGTTATCTCTGGGGAAGAGGATAGAAAGGGGACTTTAGCTTTGTAATGTTTTCCTTTTTTACAAGGAGAACACATTCATGTATGTGAAGGGAGAGAGATCAGGTTTTCAGTTACCTATGGAATGACAATTCTGTCTTTCTTCTCTTTCTCTCTTTCACTTCCTTGCTCCCCCTTCATCTCCTTCTCTCCCTTCATCTCCTTTTCTTCTAATTCTATGTTTAACAAAAGGAAAGCCGTATTTAAATCATGTAACGGGTCATATGTGCACTGTGTGTGGTGCAGTTCACAATGTTTAGACCCCAATTGAGGAGTTAAGCCAAGGAACTCAGAATGTGGGTGGTGGGTTGGAGGTGAAGATCAGCTTGGGATCGTGGAAGGAGCACGAGGTGGCCCAGCTGGCTGGATGCTGCCCTGGCTCTGTGGGTGACTGCCTCTGTGACCATGGCCAGCCTTGGAGCCTTTCTGGGCCTCGACTATATCGCCTTATAAACAAGGGATTTTTTTAAAGATCTTTCTTAAAAAGATGCTCTTAAGGATTTCTGATTCTTTAAATGAGTTCATTGAATGTTCAAGGCTGTGATCATAACAATGAATGAAAGCTACTGCCTATACCGTACTTGGACCCTTGTCCTGATCCTTCCTTACCTGCTTCCTGGTAAATGAGAATTGGCTGTATTTCCAAGACTGGGGACTTCCAGCCACCTGGGACACCTCAATTTATCCATATTCTCACCCAAAGTCACCAGTAGCTCATTGGGTTCCTTTTGGGAAAGAAAGATCTGCATCAGAATGGACCAACTAGAAAAAGGAACCCCTTTCTCCAGAATGATGTGGCCCCACTAGAAATTTCCATCCTGGATTTTAACCACAGGCAGAAACCTGGCTCTCATTGCACCCATGACAGGATCTTGTTCTCCCCCTTTTACTTGTTTTACTTCTCTTCCATCCTGTCTTCCTCCCCTTTCTAAAAACTGTGTCACACCCAGTCCCTCTTGTCCCCAGATGGTGACAAAGGCAGGCGTTGCCATTCCTGAGGTTGCCAATCCTTAACCTGTACTGCACCTCAACTTCCGCGGTTTGCTGACGCGTTTTATTTAGTTGTGCACCAGTGTGATTTCTTAGGCCTGGGAAAGCCCTTCTGCCCTGTCCCCTTCAGTTCAGTTCATGGTGGCGCTGAGGCCTCCTCTGAGTGACCTTTCTGTGTTGTCTGTCCAATGTGGGTGACCACTCCTTCCTTCTGAAAGCCCCTGTCCCCTTGGCTTTCCAGACTTCTACCCCTTACACCTGCCTCTGAATGTTTTTTTCTAGTCCAGGACCCCTCCCACCCCATCCCCACTGGTGTTGCTCCTTTGGACTTGGCTGTCGTCTTCACATTCTGCACACTTCCTCAGTGTGCACGGTTCTTAGAAAGAGCCCTTCACTCTATACATTTATCTCTTTATCACTTCATACTTTCTAGGATGGCCTTAATTTAAAAATGAAAAATAGAATATAACGAATGTTGACAAGAATGTGGAGAAATTAGAATCCTTGTGTTTTGCTGGTGGGAATGTGAAAAACCCCTGCAGAAAACAGTTTGGTGGTTCCTCAATAAGTTAAATATAGAATTACCACGTCACCCAGCAACCATTAATGGATAAATGGATAAACAAAATGTAGTGTATCCATATAATGGGATATTATTCAGCCATGAAAAGGAATGAGTTTGGTTAGAGTGCAGCCTTGTAACACCAAGGTCAAGGGTTCCGATCCCCTACTGGCCAGCTGCCAAAAAAAGAAAAAAAGAATAAGTACTGATACCTACTAGGACATGGATGAACCTCAAAAACATTGCTTTAAAGAAGCCAGACACAAACATATATTGTATGATTCTACTTCTATGAAATATCCAGAACAGATAAATCCATAGGGGAAAAAAGCAGGATGAACGGTTGCTGGGAGCTGGGGGAGGGAGGAATGGGGAGTGAGTGCTTAATGGGAGTTGGGCTTCTTTCTGGGGTGACAAAAGTGTTGGAATGCTTGATGGTTCCAGAGGTGATGGTTGCACATTATCAATGTACCAGATGCCACTGAATTGTACAGTTTAAAATGGTTAGTTTTTATGGTACATGAATATTACCACAATTTAAAAAATTCTGAAAAAAAATAAAAGCTGGCTATGAGTGCCTAAAAAAAATACCCCAAAAACCAGGCAAACAAAAAATTAATTAAAAAAATTAGAGATGAGGTTCTAGAGTTATGCTGTCCAGTGTGGCTGTCATTCCCTCAGGTGGCTGCTGAGCACAGGAAATGTTGCTAGCCCAAGCAGAGACTTGCTGTGAGTGTGAAATTTACACCGGACTTCAAAGTCTTGGTATGAACAAAAGAGCGTAAAATATGACATTAGTGATATTTTAATCAAATGACAATATTTTGAAGATATTGCATTAAGGAAGAGATATTGTTAAAATTTTAAAAAGCTGAATGCCCCTTAGAGACATAACATCAAGATTTAAATCCATACTGAAGTCTGCAACATAAAATGATATTATTATTATTATTATTACTATTATTATTTTTAATAGATGACCAGTAAGGGGATCTTAACCCTTGACTTGGTGTTGTCAGCACCATGCTCAGCCAGTGAGCAACCGGCCATCCCTATATGGGATCCGAACCCATGGCCTTGGTGTTATCAGCACCACACTCTCCCGAGTGAGCCACGGGCTGGCCCAAAATGATATTATTTTGAAGCTGGGAAGGAACTTATAAATTTGTTCTTTACCTAAAAATAGATTTTCTTTTTCCTTTTTGTCTTTTTTCGTGACTGGTAATGGGATCACAACCCTCGGTGTCGCGCCCGCACTGCGCTCAACCAGCGAGCAGACCGGTCTCTCTATATATGGGATCCGAACCCTTGGCGGGAGCGCCGCCACGCTCCCAAGCGCCGCACTCTACCGAGTGTGCCACCGGGCCGGCCCTAAAAATAGATTTTTTTTTTTTTTGTCTTTTGTCTTTTTCCGTGTCCGGCAATGGATCGCAACCCTCAGTGTTGCCCCCGGACCGGACCGGGGACCAGCAACGGGATTGCAACCCTCGGTGTTGCTCCTGCGCCTCGCTCAGCCAGTGAGCAACCGGCCATCCCTATATGGGATCCGAACCCGTGGCCTTGGTGTTATCAGCACCATGCTCAGCCAGTGAGCAACCGGCCATCCCTATATGGGATCCGAACCCGTGGCCTTGGTGTTATCAGCACCACACTCTCCCGAGTGAGCCACGGGCCGGCCCAAAATGATATTATTTTGAAGCTGGGAAGGAACTTATAAATTTGTTCTTTACCTAAAAATAGATTTTTTTTTTCCTTTTTGTCTTTTTTTGTGACCAGTAACGGGATCGCAACCCTCATTGTCGCGCCCGTACCACGACCTGCAACGGGATTGCAACCGGCATCGGGATCACAACCTCGGTGTCGCGCCCGCACCGCGCTCAACCAGTGAGCAGACCGGTCTCTCTATATATGGGATCCGAACCCTTGGCGGGAGCGCCGCCACGCTCCCAAGTGCTGCACTCTACCGTTTTCCGTGTCCGGCAATGGATCGCAACCCTCAGTGTTGCCCCCGGACCGGACCGGGGACCAGCAACGGGATTGCAACCCTCGGTGTTGCTCCTGCGCCTCGCTCAGCCAGTGAGCGGGAACCGGTCTGCATGTGGGATCCGAACCCTCGGGCGGGAGTGCCGCCACGCTTCCCAAGTGGTGCACTATCCAGTGCGCCACTGGGCCAGCCCTAAAAATAGATTTTGATTAGGGTGAGAAAGCTGACAAAGGGCAACTAAGGGAGAAACTAGAAAGAGTCCTGTCTTCATGTGGGCTCAGGAGAAAAGGCTGGCCTGGCTGGAGGAAGATTATTGGGAGCATGTCGATCGAGTTCTTCTTACCCCTTCAGTAAACTGTTTCTTACCATTATTTAGCATAGGCCTTATCTTTAAACGTAAGTGCAAGTAAACTAGAATGCTTGATAATTAATCTGTGCAGAAAAACAATAAGAATTATTGGGTCTTTAAATCAAGAGAGGAGCCTGGGCAGCTTTCATAGATTGAGGTATTTTAGCTGCTCCTATAATCAAGAGGGGGAAAGGAGCCCTCTAAATGGTCATTAAAGAAGTTTAAAATTTTCCCAGTTTATATCTGCAATCAGATAAAGTGCAAGAGCTTAAACAAGATGTATAGCCATTATCCCAGTTTACAAAGGACACATTTTGAACAAGCTGCTTTATTTCTTGCCCTTTTACTTAATATTCATCTTTTTGTTTTACATTCCCCCCCCCCAGATCAGCAACGTCTTGTTTTTCATTCTACCGCCCATCTGCATGTGCTTGTTTCGTCAGTATGCAACCTGCTTCAACAGTGGCATCTACTTAATATGGACTCTTCTAGTTGTAGTGGGTAAGTGCATTTGTTTGGGAACATGGACTGAAAGGGAGGAAATGGTATTCTGCATACTTCCTGTCCCCTTTGAACATGTTTTGTAAACCAAAGTCGCTCTGACGTCTTAGCAAGCTTTTTCACTTGCTTGATGCCAAAGGAGGATTCTTTTGAATGCAGGCTTGATAACAAGGTTGGCTGTAACTATCACTTAATTGCATTTGAGACTTTTTTGTGTGATAGCTGATGGTGTTGTGCCAGTGCAGTGTCTGACAACGTCTGAAGAACGTCATGTGAAACAATTGAACTCTGGTGAGACTGTGGTTTCTAATGGACTTAAGTTTAAAAAAATTGAGATGTTTGATCCCTCATTGTTCTATGAATTACTTGTGTAATGTCCATTTCCTCCCACAGGCAGGTTGGGAATTCTTAACAGTAAGAGAACGTTGACTTTTATTTATGGCCTGTTCCCATGAGGGCTTGGTGGATGAAGACAGAGTGTGTTTGTGGAATTTTTAAAGTTCTGATATACTGATATTTGGGCCCTATTGAGATGCTCTTTCTAGACTTGAGGTCTGCATGCCTGGGTGGTGTGAGTTTCTTCCTTCAGTTACTTTTTTCAGAGAGTGCAAGTGATCTGGTGGTTGCAATAGCGGTTGGTGAAAGGGCTATCGTTCACAGTGTATTGAGTTTTTGAGTCTATTCTTCTATGGTGATCTTATTCATTGGCTGTAATTGATTCTAGGAATTGGATCTGTCTACTTCCACGCAACCCTCAGCTTCCTGGGTCAGATGCTTGATGAACTTGCCATCCTCTGGGTCCTGATGTGTGCTCTGGCCATGTGGTTCCCCAGAAGGTATCTGCCAAAGATCTTTCGGAACGACAGGTAGGCTTGTGCTGAACATTTTTCCCTTTGCTTCTAGGTGCAGTACCCAATATAGCAATGTGTATATCAAGAAAAATAGCACATGATTGAGCTCAGCCCGGTGGTGAGCTTGTCGTATACTTGTTTAGTGTCCACTGATTATTTTTGTGATCTGACAGTATAAATAAACTGGTGGGTAAAAGAGGGAATTTTAATAATGCTTGGGGAAGAATTTATATAACATTAGTAACAAAAAGTCAAATATCTCTCGTTTGATATGAGCAAGAGTGGACAGACTTTCAGTGAGGGAGAAATTCCTGGATGGTAGTTCAAAGACCTTTGATTTCCTGCTAGAATATTTCTTTGAGTCTCGTTCACCTCCACCAATCCAGCTCCACCAGTTTAAGAATTGGTTCGTGAAGCTACAGATACTGTAGTTTTCAAATTGCGTTGTTTTTGCTTCTGATGAGGGCAACACACACACATACACACACACACAGACGCATTTCCAAGCTGGAAACCCAGAATTTCAGGAAGGGATGTATTTTAATGTCCATTATGTTAGGATTATATGGTTATTATTCATTCAGTAGATATTTTTGAACACTTACTTTTTATTGTGTATTTTTCTAGGCAGTGGGATAGAGCAGTAAACAGAACAGCATGAGCTTACACCGAAGTTGGGGAGATTACAAATCAACAAACAAACAAACGAAATAAGTGCTATAGTGTTAGAGCGTGATAAGTGCTATGATGAGAAATGAAGGTGGTAAGGGTATAGCAGGAACCTGGGGTGCTGGTTTAGAGTCTGGCTAGAGAAAGCCTTTCCCAGGAGCTGTATGAGGTTTGTTACTCTCTGGAGGAACAGAGGAGAGTTAGCCTGATAAAGATGAGAGATGTTACCAGAACACATTACCCACATATCTCTCTGTAGGACACTGTGTTTTGTCAAAATATATACATAGATAAATAGTCTGAAGATATGGATTCAATGAATCAAACTGTGTGTACCATGGGAAGAGTTAGAGCAGGAAAATGGAAGAATTCATTGCAGTTTTTCTGGCACTGTGAAAAGGAGCAGAACTACACAGCTGTAAAAGACCAAGGCTGCTCTCTGTGCACTGAAGTGGAGGAGTGTCTGTCTATGAAAATTGCTGGTTGCAAAAAGCACATTATAGAACTGAGTGTGAGATATCCTAATTTTAGAGTGAATAAACTAAACCTTTTGAGTATATGTTGTGTTGTTTTGTTTGGCAGCTGGCCGGTACAGGGATCCAAACCCTCGACCTTGGTGTTATAACACTGCGCTCTAACCCACTGAGCAACTGGCCAGCCCTGAGTATGTGATGTTGTATGTGCACAAAAATGCCCGGGAGGGTGAGGACACCAAACTACTGTCATTGCCTGTTCCTGGGCATCGGAGTGGAGGGGAACTTCCGCTTTTACCTTTAATCATAGCTGGTCGAAGTTTTTTTCTTTTTTTTTTTTACAAGGAGCACAGGTTAATTTTTAGTACTAAAAATTTATTTTTAAATGAGGTAGGGAGAAAACATACTTTAAAGGGATTAGCTGTACAATCTTTGTCCTGGGAGGCAGGATTTGAATTAAATAGTATTATCTCTGAGTATTATCTAGCAGATACAAATGCCCCCAAGAAGGTTAGTTATCAAAAAATGAGAGAGAGAGAGAGAGAGAGGGAGATGTGTACAGCACACCTCAAAAGGTGGGCGCTCCTGGTGGGTTCTCCATCTTGCGAGGCTTGCTGCTCAGCAGAGAAAGCATGCTTTAAATGTGGCTGGTTGCTTTAGGCTGTCTCCAGGTCCTAGTCTTCTTGTTTGGTTTCCTTGTTCAGCTTCAGGAGAAGCCTTGTGAGGCAGGGAAGGGGGCTGAGGGCAGGGGTGGAGGTGGGAGGCACAAAGCAGGGTCATGAGGTGGTTTTGTGGACAGGGACTTTTTGACTCTGCCTGAAAAACAAGCCATTGACCTTTTGGCTCTTCCTCCTGTCTCACAAGGTGCCCACCAGTCACCTTCAGCCTTTCCTGAAGCCTGGTGTATGTTAGGTTGAGAGCGGAGGAGCCACTTTTCTCTTAGATTTGACCTTTCAAGGTAATCTGAGTAAGAAATTAAAGAAATGGAAATAAGCGTTTTGTTTATTGTTTATGGCTTTCTGGAGTCCTGGGTTGAAATTCCAAGTGGTTGTTTTTTTTTTTTTTTCCCTTTTGTCTTTTTTTACTGACCGGTAACGGGATCACAACCCTCAGTGTCGCGCCCACACCGGGGACCAGCAACAGGATCACACTTGGGAGAGTGTGGTGCTG
>NW_007729478.1:224119-238095 GCF_000696425.1 Galeopterus variegatus
TTTTTTTTTTTTTTTTTTTTTTAAAGATGACCGGTAAGGGGATCCTAACCCCTGACTTGGTGTTGTCTGCAACCACGCTCACCCAGTGAGCTAACCAGCCATCCCTATATAGGGATCTGAACCTGTGGCCTTGGTGTTATCAGCACCACACTCTCCCAAGTGTGATCCTGTTGCTGGTCCCCGGTACGGGCGTGACACTGAGGGTTGCGATCCCATTACCGGTCAGTAAAAAAGACAAAAAGGAAAAAAAAAGAAAGAAAAATCAATTGATTCAATCATCAAAAAAGGACATAAAAACAGGCAGTATAAAACTTGTAACAGCAGTAAATTAACAATGTGACATTCCAGAATGTAATTTGTAAAAAGCTAGGTTAATTCACCAACAATCAGCTTGTCCTTAGTAAACATTTTCTTTTCCACATACTTCCTACAGTGATTTCTTTAGCATATTTAAACAGCATTCAAGCAGTCTCCTTAACATATCTAAAGAACAATCAGTAGGTTAAATAGTCAATAGTCATTCAAGCCGGAATCAAACCAGCAAACTAAACTAAGACAGTCAAAGTACACAATCCCATCCCTAAACAGTGATTAGAATTGATTAGATGGCTTTTGCCAAACGTATCTGTGGACTTTCGTCCACTACTCAAGAGCCTTTTGGCTCATTCATGCATTATCTAAAAATCCTATTCTAAGATCAAAGGAGAGTCAAGATTTCTAACCCACTACAAGCACCACGCTCTCACCAACTGAGCTAACAGCCCCATGTGACAGTTTTTAATGTGTTTATTTTTTTATTTTTATTTTTTTTAAAGATGACCGGTAAGTGGATCTTAACCCTTGACTTGGCGTTGTCAGCACCACGCCCAGCCAGTGAGCGAACCGGCCATCCCTATATGGGATCCGAACCCAGGGCCTTGGTGTTATCAGCACCACACTCTCCCGAGTGAGCCACTGGGCCGGCCCCTTAATGTGTTTATTATAGAGAATGTTTTCCTTTGTCTTTTCCTGTTCCTTGGAGGTAGGAGTGAGGGAAGGGGGAATGTTGTTATGAGCAGGAGAGAAGAAAGTAGGGCGATGACATAACGAAAACAGACTGTGAGGAAGCGATGTCTGACCTTGCGACTCCTTCATCACCAGCACCATGCAGCATTTCGCTGGGGAAGACAAGAAGATATGGCTGCTCTGTTCTCAGCGTGGGGATAGTCTTTTGGAGGCACCGAGTACCATACGTGTTTATATTCCTGGCTTTGGAGACTATCTGGGTTTGAATCCTAGCTTCACTGCTTGCAAACTGTATAACTGGTCTTGACTCTATTTCCTCATCTGTAAGATTGTTTAAATAGTAGTACTCACCCTAGGGTTCTTTGAGGTGATCCTGCAGAGCACTGAGCACAGCCCTGAGCCACACGGTGAGTGCTCAGTCAGAGTTAGCTCTCATTACTACCAGTGGCATGTAGAGGACACTCTGCCTACCATGTCTGACATATGCTTACAAATTAAAAGAGAGAATGGGCATTGAAAATTTTAATGAGCAAAGAAAGAAGAGGTGCATGTTAAGGGGCAAGTGAATAAGGATTTCTGCTGTATTTGTGCCTCTTCGATTTTCCTGTTGGGGGGGGGAGTGGGAGGGGTGGAGGATGGTGGCACAAGATGGCCAAACCCCTTGGTGTGGGCTTCACTCTCTTTGATGTGGGACAGGTGGCAGTTCAGCAGTGGAAGTGGCAGGCCAGACCAAAGAATTCATGCCCAAACCAGGATTTCTGTAGACCAGGGATTATCTGGTTTAGCTGCCTGAACTTATCAGGTAACATTTATTTCCTTTTTTTTGGTGATCTCGACTGTGCTGGAATATTTCTAAACACGTATTAAGAGTAGTTCCAGTGTGAGATTTTTGGAGAAGAGAGCAGAGTGTGATGGCTAAGTGAGTTTGGATCAGACAGCCATGGCTTTGAAAAGCAACCCAATTTTATCATTTTTTTTAAAAAAGCTCTAAAACCTTATTTTGCTCATCTGTAAAGTGGAGATCATAAAAATATCTACGTCATGGGGTCAAAAATAAAAGGGAAGGGGCTGGCCGGATAGCTCAGTTGGTTAGAGTGTGACCTTGTAACATCAAGGTCAAGGGTTTGGATCCCTGTATTGACCAGCTGACAAAACAAAACAAAACAAAAAGGAAAATTGCATAAAGTGTATAGCATGGTACCTCATACCGTATATGGACTCAGTAAGTGCTAGCAGTTATCATGATTGGCTAACATGAACAAGTGTTTTGAAGATAAAGATGTCTAGAACAGTAGGGAAATTATTAATGCTCATTATGTCAGTAGGACATAATTGGTGGGTTATAAAAGAAAGGCTTGCTTTCTACTAGCCTACAATGTCCCAAGAATCTTCAGGATATACACTCAGCTGTTGATGGTTATTAATAATTTCTAGATATTTTTTTTTGAGAAAAAAGAGCAAAGAACTATTATTGGTTAATTGTATCTACTTCTTAAAGAATTTATCCTGCTGTGCTTTTTATGATTTTGCCTCTAGAAAATCTAGGGATAGCCCTCACTTTATAATCCACTCCATTTTTGAATCCTAGATAGCGAGGGAGCCCGCTGGGATCTCCCCTCCTGCTAACACATTTGCTGGATGACTTGGGCCAGAATCTTAAACTCTCTTGGTCTTAGTGCCTTATAAAGTGACAGGGTCGGATTAGCTCTCTGGGGTCCCTTCCAGGACCAAATGCTGTAGTGCTATGAATACCAAGAGCTGGCTGTTATAGGGCTGGCGGGTTAGCTCAGTTGGTTGGAGCACGGTGCTGAGAACACCAAGATCCAGGGTTTGATCCCTGGACCAGCCAGCTGCAAAAAAAAAAAAAAAAAAAAAAAAAAAAAGGGCGACACTGAGGGCTGCGATCCGTTGCCGGACACAGAAAAAGACAAAAAAAGGAAAAAAATAAAATAAAATAAAATAAAGCAGTTTTCTATCTCTTAAGGGACATCTGGGAAGTTTGTGGACATATTTTTGATGGTTGCAATGATGGGAGGTTTTATGATCCAAAATTCCATTTCATTTCAGAAGACTAAAAGAGGCATTGCCAAATATTTGATATAAAAGGGGCACAGGGCCTGGTAGGCTTAAAAACCACCACTTTACAGGGTAGCTAATAATAACAACGGTAACAGCTTTATTATAATAATATTATGACAATGTTATTGGGTTGCTAGATTTTGGTTTGGAGAATACCAGAAGAAGGGGTGCTAAGGGTTCCCTGACCTTGTGTTCTGGCGTGAGACCATGATCGGCTGGAAAGTTGAAACAGGACCAGAGACTGCAGTAGGGGTTGCCTGTCATGACAATTTAGAAACCACCCTGTCAGGGCCCCTTGCTCCTGGATGTTCTACTCTCTTGTACAAGGGCCTTTGGTGATTCTGGGGTCTGCTGGCCACGTGACCTCTGTTTACTTCTGCTGGTTGCAGAGTCATGTGTTCACAGGATGTCCATGTTGGCCAGCACATTCCTCCATACCCTCTGGACCCAATGTGGGGAGGTGTCTGTGGATGGTCTCCTTAAAGAAAGCATGTTTTGTCAAGCTTGCTGCCTTTAAACTATTTGGCAACACTATATGGAGTCTTTGGTGATTGCAACATCAACTCAGTCACATTCTGAGAATGCCATATTATCAACAATAATAATTTCATTTAAAACAGTATTTGTTCTCAAAAAGGATAATGGTAAAAACGGATTTATTTTTAATTTTTTAAATTAAAAATTAAAAAAAATTTTTTTTAAAAGATGCCTGGTAAGGGGATCTTAACCCTTGGCTTGATGTTGTCAGCACCACACCCAACCAGTGAGCGAACTGTCCATCTCTATATAGGATCCGAACCCATGGCCTTGGTGTTATCAGCACCACACTCTCCTGAGTGAGCCACGGGCCGGCCCGTAATAATGGATTTTTATTAGCACGTACCAGACAGGGTGTTAGATGCTTTAATGCTTACAAGAACACCATGAAGTGGGGTGCCTTGATTTTTACATGGGAAAGGCTTGAAGAGTTAAGTTACTTGTCAGATGTTTAAGCTTCTGAGTGGTGGGGACAGGATTTGAACATACATTGGTGTGACTGAAACACCTGTGCTTTTAATCACTCCGTTGCCCTCTCTCACCTGTGCCTGAATCCTAAACCACAGGGTACAGAGAGGTGATGCTCTTTGGAAGTTTCTGTTTAGGTGTTTATCCTATTGAAAAAGGACAAATAGCCTTGGCATATGTCACAGAACCTCAACCCCAGGGAAGGAGTCATTGTGGGCAATGCACACGATGGCTGTGGGCTCTCATCCTCAGCCTGCAGCAGCCAACCTTTCATCTGGTAGCTGAAGACCACCAGCCAAGGCCAAGAGAAAAACATGATTATCCTGAGGATTTGTTACCCAGAACCTTTCCCATAGATATTTTTTCCTCTGATAGAAGTTCAGGGCTACAGTTCCTGTTCATTCCAGTCAGAGAGTTGGCAGCTTGATCAATGATTTCCTGTGCCTTAATGATAAACGGTTTTCCTATTTAAGATAAATTTGTGTTATGAAGGTTCAGTGCCCTTTGATTTCTTTATAATGGAATGTCATTCAAATTAGTTTCCTGTGACCTGTTCCAGGGCTCTTGGCCATAGTATATTGTGCTAATGAGAAATAACAGAAACTTTTTGTGCTCCTAAGTTTGTCATGGACGAGGCCTTGGAGATCATCTAGTCTAGCTATTTCATTTCATAGATAAGGAAGTGGGGTCCCAGGGAGAGAAGAAGGAACATGTCCAGGATCACATTGCCACTTCTGGTGCTTTCTACTGAGATGACCTCCACTGAAGGGTGTGAGGATAGGATAACTTATTTTTCTAAGATTTGTCACGTCGAAAACTTGCCAGCACAGGCTGGCTGGTTAGCTCTGTTGGTTAGAACATGGTGCCGATAACACCAAGGTCCAGGGTTTGATCCCTGTACTGGTCAGCCACCAAAAACAACAACAAAAACAACAGAAGCTGTCGACACAAATTCTAGTGCATCCTGGCCTTGGGGGTTATCAGTAAATATAGATATGATTAGAATTTTTTCTTAAAACTTAGTTTTGTGTGTTGTGCACATAGAATATTTTTTCTTTTAAACTAGGAAGCTTTATGGTTTAATGGTCTCTGTTTTTCTCATAAAAGTCATACATGTTCACCTTGTAGAATAGGGTTGGCAAACTATGTCCTATGGGCCAAATGGGTCCTGTTTTTGCAAGTCACGTTTTACTGGCACACAGCCATGCCCATTCATTCACTTATTGTCTATAATGGCAGAGTTGAGTAGCTGTGACAGAGACCCCAGCCCCCTCCAAACCTAAAATATTTATTATCTGACCCTTTACAGAAAAAGCTTGTCATTAGACATAAAGAAAAAAAGAAAAAGGGTTGGCCAGTTTGCTCAGTTGGTTAGAGCACAGTGTTACAACACCAAGGTCAAGAGTTTGGATCTCCCTACTGGCCATCTGCCAAAAAATAAAAAAAAAGAAAAGAAAAAGCTTGTCAAACCCTGCTGTAGAACATCTGAGAAAATACAGAAAAATAACACTAAGATAACGATTATCCGTATCTCACCCTCAGAAACGTAGGTTGATTCTAATTTTACCATTCAATGGCTATTTTGAAAATCTCTGATTACTTCCTGAGGATAAATTCCTAGAAGTGGAATTACGAAGCCAGTGAGTGTGAATGGTTTTTAGACTTTTGGTACTTAGTGCAGAATTTCTTTTCAGCTTGCACTACTAGCAGTACCTGTACTTTGTCAACAGTAAATGAACAAACAAAGATATCCTTTGCTAATGGATATTTGGTTTTGCTCTCATGGATTCAGGGGCAGGTTCAAGGCGGTGGTCTGCGTCCTATCTGCAGTTACAACATGCCTGGCGTTTGTCAAGCCTGCCATCAACAACATCTCTCTGATGACCCTGGGGGTTCCTTGCACTGCGTTGCTCATCGCAGAGCTAAAGAGGTGGGTGCCATTGTCCCCACCTACCCTTAGGCTGTCCCCGTGATGGGAACACACCAGCTCCTTTCCTTTGCTGCCCTTCAATATGGAAGAGGAGTTTTATTTTTCATGAAGTTAGTTCCTGACGGTTGGAATGGAAGCAGGTTTGATGTTTCAGTTCAAAATGTTAATAATCTGGGGCCGGCCCGGTGGCGCACTGGGTAAGTGCGCCGTTTGGGAAGCGCGGCGGCGCTCCCGCCCGAGGGTTCGGATCCCACATACAGACCGGTTCCCGCTCACTGGCTGAGCGAGGCGCGGGGGCAACGCCGAGGGTTGCAATCCCGTTGCCAGTCCCCGGTCCGGTACGGGGGCAACACTGAGGGTTGCGATCCGTTGCCGGACACGGAAAAAGACAAGAGAAAAAAAAAAAAACAAAGAAAAGAGATACCTATAATTAATCTCCTTTTAAGTATCAAGAAAACTTATGTTTTCCTCCGCTCACTGGCTGAGCGAGGCGCGGGGGCAACGCCGAGGGTTGCAATCCCGTTGCCAGTCCCCGGTCCGGTACGGGGGCAACACTGAGGGTTGCGATCCGTTGCCGGACACGGAAAAAGACAAGAGAAAAAAAAAATGTTAATAATCTGAGGGTCAGCCTGTGGCTCACTTGGGAGAGTGTGGTGCTGATAACACCAAGGCCATGGGTTCGGATCCCTACACAGTGATGGCTGGTTCGCTCACTTGGGACAGCAAGGTGCTAACAACACCAAGTCAAGGGTTAAGATCCCCTTACCGGTCATCTTAAAAAAAAAAAAAGTTAATAATCTCAGTTTTGAAAAGAAATGAGCAGCTGCTTAGTGGATGCAGCACCTCCTGTTGATCAAAAGCTATCTTAGCAGGAGCATCTCAGAGCCTAACCAAACTGCCTAGACTTAATTCTGTAGAAAGGAGTATAGATTTTCCCATATGGCAAGAATAAGGAGAAAAGAGAAGTCCTAAAAAGGTTATTGCATTCATACACGGAAGGAAAAAGAGGAAGGTGACAGGGAAAATGAATTTTTGTATACAAGGAAATATTAACTTCAGTGGACTACTGTTTATACTTTCTCTGAGGCTTGGTGTCTCATTTAGAGTCTGTCAGGTAAAGGCTTTGCTATTTGCAAAAGTGTTTTTCTTTGGGAAGTTGTGGACTCAGTTTTCAGGGTGATATATCTGGAAACATTCTAGTTTAGCATGTGTGTGTACACAACTGTCTTCTTTTAGCCCCAACTATGATACATCTAATCACTGCCCTTATTTTAATATTCTTTGAAAACACTTCTTTTTGGCCACTTTAAAAAATGCATTTGAATTGATGATTGTGTCATTGTTATGGACAATGAGTGTCTTAATTGAAGTCTTATATCTATCTCCATTTGTGTGATAGTTGCTCTGTGTAATGTAAATCAGCTTTCTCTCCTCTTTGTTTTGAGAAGAGATATACATTTGTTTCTAATTGCTTTGTCTCTGAAGTTCGCTTTGATTGTTGGAAATAGCAGGCAGGGTCAAAGGCAGTTGAAGAGGTGTTTGAACTTGCTGTCTGGTAGCCTAAGGATGCTGTCAGGTCTTGTCTAGTTGGCTAGTAGCTTTCAAGGACTGGGGATGTAAGAGACTCCTTTTTAGAAATAGGCTGAATTTGGTCTGAGGAGAATAACTGAATCTCTTTGAGTAGAAAAAAAGATAATGGAATATATAACTAAGGATTCAGTCACTACCTTCTAATAACCTTATTTTAAAACCTCAACTTTCTACTTCATCACTTTTTGTATTACTTGTAAGAGCCAGAATGGTTCTTATCAACCTTGAATCTGCCTACTCTCTTGTTTGCTCACTCACCTAACGAGTGTTTCTTGAGTTCTTACTAAGTGCCAGCTACTATGGTTCTTGATGGGAGACTCGTGAGAATCAGAGGAAGTGTATTTGCAAGTACAGATGTGAGATCTGCCTATGCAAAGATTTTGATTTTGGAGGCTTAGGATGAGGGCCTGGCACCTGCAGATTTAAAAAGCTCAAAAACCAGTCCCCTGGGGTTGGGGATGTGCGGAAAGAAAAAGGGGAATAACTGCTAATAGGTAAGGGGTTTCTTTTTGGAGTGTTGGGATAATTATAAAACTGGATTGTGATGATGGCTGAACAACTCTGAATATGCTAAGACACACTGACGGAAAGAAAAAGGGGAATAACTGCTAATAGGTAAGGGGTTTCTTTTTGGAGTGTTGGAATAATTATAAAACTGGATTGTGATGATGGCTGAACAACTCTGAATATGCTAAGACACACTGAACTGTACACTTTACATGGGTGAATTTTATGGTATTGAAATATACATCAGTAAGGCTATAAGCAAGAATAAAAACCCTCAGGAAGCTGTGCAGGTGATTCTAATGTCTGATGTTCGCCACTGTTTGAGAACCATAGAGCTATTCTAAACTGCGTATTTTAAATGTCAGGCTGCTTAGCCTTCCAGAGGAAGCACTTTCTCTATTTCTGGGTAGCAAATCAGAATCTGTGATTATAGAGCGATTTAGAGAGGAAGAATTTGTATTCTTTAACAAGTAACTGATCATCTTATCACCCAAGAAACTTAATGCTAAGTCTGCAATTACATGCTTCCATCAAGCTGTGTTTCTTCTCATGGAAAAAGTTGTCACTAAAGCTCACAACAAACCATCGCCCTTCGTGAAAATGTTCTCTCACTCTTTCATATATCTAAAACTCTGCCATAAGTGAGGTGTTTGGAATCTTTTTTGCCACTGTAGCTACAGGTTTGTTCAGAGCTAAGCATGTCCCCTAGTAATGACTGTGCTGACCAGCTGGGTCGAGATTGTCATCTGCAGCCATGGACAGAGCGACTATTCTCTGTCCTCTTATGGCCAGGTTTCTTAAGAGAGCTGTCTCGACCCATTCCTTGTTAGCCATGCATTCTCGAATCCCTTGCTGTCTGGCTTCCCTCCCCATCTTCAGTCTGAAATGTTCTCTCAAGGGTCACAAATGGCCCTTTTTACGACATTAATTTTTATCAAGTGACACATATTGGTTATGGAAAAATTAAGGAATACAGACAAGCAAAAAAGAAAATAAATTAATCACTTACTAAATGAAATTATTCTTTGATATACTTAGAACAATGCTTGGCTTATAATTTTTCTGCACCAAATAAAAATAACTAAACCTGCCATCTGACAATAACTGGGAATAGTTTTTTGTTATATCTTCTTCCAGCCTGTTAATTCTTAGCTTTTGTTATATCTTCTTCCAGCCTGTTAATTCTTTGCCATCTTATCTGTCTTTTATCAGCACCATGCTCTAGCTCTAACCAAGTGAGCTAACTGGCCAGCCTTATCTGTCTTTTTTTTTTTTTTCCCCATTTTTTTGTCTTTTCTACTGACTGGTAATGGGATCGTAACCCTCGGTGTTGCGCCCGTACGGCGCTCAGCCAGTGAGCGGGAACTGGTCTCCACATGGGATCCGAACCCTCGGCGGGAGCGCCTCCGCGCTCCCAAGTGGTGCACTCTCCGGCCGACATCTTTTAAAAAAAATCTAGCTATGGACTGGCCAGTTAGCTCAGTTGGTTAGAGTATAGTGTTATAACACCAAGGATAAGGGTTCAGATTCCCTTACCAGCTAGCCACTAAAAAACAAAACAAAACAAACAAACAAACATCTAGCTAAATACATATTTTTATAAAAATTAGGTTATTCTTTTCTTTCTTTTTTGTTTTTTATTTTGGTGGCTGGCTGGTAAAGGGACCAAACCCTAGACCTTGGTGTTGTCAGCACCATGCTCTAACCAACTGAGCTAACCAGCTAGCCCTAGGTCATTCTTTTATAAGGTAATCTGAAATTTGATTTTTTTGCTTAGGAATGTATCGTAGCCATGTCTCTCTGTAAATAAATATAGATCTAGGTCCTCATTTTTAATGGGTATATAGATTTTAATTTAATTTAAATTTGTTTTAATCAGTTAACTAATTTTCTATTTTTGAATTTTTAGGATATTTCAGTTTTTCATTATTATAAATACCTCTGTGATGAATATCTCTGTATATCTTTGTGCACTCATTATATCATTTCCTTAGGCTTTACTAACAGCCTTTTAATTACAAATTTTTCAGTCTTCCCCATTCTTGGTCTGTCGGAAGCTGACACTGTCAACCTCCTCCTTCCCTTAATTTTCTTCTCTTGGCTTCTGCAATCCTGTACGATCCAGGCTCTCCTTCTATCTGACTGTTCCTACCCTACTGCTTTGCTTCCTTAAGGTGGGCATTCTCCAAGATTGTGTCTTCAACCCTTTTTGTTTATTTCTTGAAGGTCTCATTTTCTCTCCCTTGTGTTCAACTTTCATCTCTCTGCGTGATTCTCTGCAGTCCATCCTGGTCTCTTTTCTGAAATCCAGTCTCACATTTCCACTACCTGCTGGGTATTCCCAGTTAGATTTCCCATTTCCCAAACTGTAATAGTCAAGATCACTGGCTTGGCCCCATACCCTCTCTGCCCTGCCCATCTCCCCACTAGGCCCGTCATCGCCCCTTCCCAAATCCTGTTTTAATGTTCCCAAATTATTTTAATGGTGTCACTACTTTCCAAGTCCATTAGACTTGAGACCCTACAGTCATCATTGGGTTTGTCATCTCCTGCCACCTCAAACAATTGCTAAATTTCATAGCATCTCCCTCTGCAATGTCTGCTCTGTCACCCCCTCCCATTTCTGTTGCCTCACCCTCACACGCCTCCAGTGGACCACTGCATTTGTTTTCTTTTTTTTTTGTCCTTTTTGAGACCGGCCGCACTCAGCCAGTGAGCGCTGTGAGCGCACCGGTCATCCCTATATAGGATCCGAACCCGCGGCGGGAGCGCTACTGCACTCCCAGCGCCGCACTCTCCCGAGTGTGCCACGGGCTCGGCCCTGCATTTGTTTTCTAATTGGTTTCTTCTTCCAGTTCTGTACCATAAGAGGAGATTTTCACGTTACAGAAGTCTTCAGTGGCTCCTCATTGCCTAAGCTTCCCTTAGAGCCTTTTCTTCCTCTGGCTTCCTATCCATGCCCTATGACCAACTAACCTGGACAGGCTCCTTGTTCTCCTGTGTCCAGGTCTTTGCTCATACTTGCTTTACCCCTGGAATGCCCTTCCCCACTACTCCTTTGCAAAATCCTGCACCTCCTGCAGTGCCCATTCTGGATGCCAGATTCTTCATGAGTTTTTTTTTTTTTTTTCCTTTGTGACCGGTAAGGGGATCATAACCCTTGGCTTGGTGTTGTCTGTACCACGCTCAGCCAGCAAGCGCACCGGCCATCCCTACATAGGGTCCGAATCCGTGGCCTCGGCACTATCAGCACTGCACTCTCCCAAGCGAGCCACGGGGCTGGCCCCTTCTTGAGGTCTTTTCTACTTCCTTATCCCCTAGCCAGATGGGATTGCTCTCTTCCTAAACATTCATCCTTTTATATTGTATGTAGAATATTCTCCCTGAAATATAGTATACTTGTCTCCTTTTCTTCTCTTTTTCCTCTCTGGTATCGTGTTCTTCACAGGCAGAAATTATACTTTGTTGATCAGTGAATTTTCCATGGTGTCCTTTACCTCAGAAGCTCAAAAGTCTGTATCTTCCCCAGTTCTTTGCTGGGTACCACTAACTGTTCTCATCACAGGTTCATAGGGTATTTTGAGAATCCATTCATTCAGTGGAGAGGATAGAAGGAGCATGTGATGTGTTTTGGGACCAGAGAGCTCTGAGTTTGGGTCTCTACTGTGCCTTCTACTAGCTTGGAAACTCTGGGCATGTAGTTCACTTATTTGGGTCTTACTGTCCCTATTTGTAAATGGAGGATAATAATGCTTAGATCTCATAGTCCTGCAGTGAGAATTAAACAAGAAAGGAGAGTACTTCAAAAATTTGTGGGCAAAGAATTAAAAGATAATATCAATCTTTCCATGAACTTTTTGAAGACCCATTGTATATTTAGTCTAGTACCTGTCACACTGCGGATGCTCAACAAATACTTGTTGCCTTTTCTTTTTTTTTACTGCTACATTTCAGCTAAAAAATCAGCCTAAAGAGAGGTATATACTTCTTCCTATTGTATCTTCTCCTTTAGGGATCTTACCTTTATTATCCAAGAATTCTCCCTGAAGTATCTGAGGTGAAGATATTAGGTGAAGTGACTTTCCTCTGTAGTGTTCGTGGGCCATGAAGGACTGGCTCCTGAGGCTTTGACTCTGTTTGCATCCTCCTCTAGTCCACCCTGGATATTAACAGGTCTTGAAACACTTTGGAAAAAACATAATTAAATTGCTGGTGAAGACATCTGAAATGGATTTTCATTTGTAGCATTCAGTCCAGTGGTGCTGGCTTATATTAGGCCTGAAGTGAATAGAATGTTCTGGATTTAGCTGTGTTTCTTGAGAATTCTCTGCAGTCCAGTTTCATTTTAACTCTCAAGTCTAATAATATGTTTTAGCCTATAATTTTATTAAAAAATAGCTTAAGAAAAGGAAAAATATTGTAAGTTCATAATACCTAAGCAAGAGCAACTGGGGGAGACAAGTGGTTAGGGCTGATTGAATAAATTCTGCTTCACAATTGTGATCTTTAAACAAAGAAACATCTCAGCTGCATTTAAAATATTTTAAAGTATTTTGATTATAGGAGTGATTTTATTTGTTAAGAAAAACTTGAAGAATACAATAGAGTTTCAAGACAAAAATGGCAGACATTCCTCTCAGATTTTTTTATCCTAAAATGGGATCCTGCTATATATATGCTTTTTGTTCTGCTTTTTTCATTTAACATCATATTAATATTTTAATAAAAGCCCTAAAAAATGTGACTAAAACCTAATGGAACCTAGGTTTAGATAAGCCGCAAGCGCAAATAAGCCTGGTCAGTGGCTTGTCACAGGACCTGCTCCCTCTAGAAACAGAGGGAGGGAAAGTGACAGGCTGCCCTGAGACCCTGACTCTGCAGAGCCTTCCCTCCTGCTCTGTAGATGTCAGTTCAGCCCTGTCCTGGCCCTTACAGTGACTTAATTGCCTGACATTCTGCCTCTCTGTTAACACCCTTCACACACTGTAGCTTCAGCATCTTTTTCTGGTGTTTTCCTTAAGCCAAACTTTCTAGGTTTAATTGCATTGGATGTTCATGGATCCCCTTGTACCAGACTAATTGTCTATATACTTGTTGATATTTGTTCTTGCCAGTTTTCATTTTACTTTTTTAAATTGCAAGGCAAGAGGCTTGTTTATTTTGCCTTAGTGCCTAGTGTAGATTCCGAGAATTTGGTACCCAATTAATATGGCTCCTTTTTTTTTTTAAACCTTAGATAAGAAGATTTCTTCCCAAATTACTAGAATCCAATTGAAATAATCTGTTTACTTCATAATTTTATCCATTCATTCAGCAAGCATTTATTTAACACTTGTTCTGGGCCGGGCACTGTTGGTTGGTGGGCACTGGTGAATGCAACAGGTATAGTTCCTTCTCTTGCAGGTCTTCTAGGCTAGATTAATACTAGACATTCAACATATAATTACATGAATGGATACACTGCTTTTCTCCCTCTATACTTCCCGCTGAAAGAGCTCATCTCCTCCCAGGGCTTTAACTGCTGTCCATGTACATCTGACTCCCAAATTTATGTCTCCAGTTCTTCCTTCTAACTCTGCCATTATGTACCTCACTGCCTATCTGACCTCTCTAATTCCATGTATCACAAGCATCTAGAATTCCACTTATCCCCAAACAGATTCCTGATCTGCCTTTTCCAGTTCTGGTTTTCTTCATGGTATTTACAGCTGCAGTACATGGGATCACTGTTTACCCAGTTGCTCAAGTCAGAAACCCGGCTCCCTCGGCCTTGCCCAGACATCCCATCTGATCACAGTCGTTTTTCTATTAGTTGACATTGCAATTAAGATAAAGTGCAAAGTCCTCGACCTGCCCCTGC
>NW_007729479.1:0-1568 GCF_000696425.1 Galeopterus variegatus
GATTTTTTACAAAATTATATGGCAGTTTAAGACAATTTGATAGTAAATTATATGGGTTTATTTCTTTATCCTATATAGCTTTAATTAAACAATATGGCATATTGTTAGTCAAAAAAATAATAAAATTTTAAAGAACTTTTAGCTTCTTAGAAATACCAAAATCTCCTTCAATTTAATAAAAGAAAGACAACAAAAAATAGAACATAGAACAATAGACACAAAACAGAGTAAAAAACAATATAACATAATTAATCCATTAAAAATATAGAAAAAGACCAAACATTCAATGATAAAAAAATAATATAAATGGCTTAAAATTTCTCATAAAAGGAAAGAACTTTACATTGGAGATGTTATTTCATTTTATCAATTTTGAAAAGGTTAAAATTCATCAGTGTTGTTAGAATTCAATGAATTTGTCATTTGTATGCTACTAAAGGGAATTCAAATTGTTTTAACCTTTCCAGGGGACATTTGTTAAAGGATATTGTGATCCAGGGCTTTGATATCTGTTTTATTTCATATCTAATTTTCCTTTTTACCTGAATTTAGGGTCAGCTCCTCAAGGTTATAATCTACACTGTAGATTTAATATTGATAATTTTCCTGTCTAACCTTTATGAACATGTGACTAATATCCCAAAGTACAGAATTTTAAAAGGCAAAGAACATACAATACTTAATTTTATATCCACAAAAACAAGAAACTGGTTTTCAAATAGTATATTTTGAAATAACTTTATTTTGATACTAATATTTTAGACACGTAATTTATGTAAATAGGATATTTTAGTCCATTATGTTAAATCTTAAATACTCCATCCACAAAATAGTTTTTTAACTCGAGACAAAAATCACATATATTGGTTGGTTTGAGATATATGCCATTCACAGGATAAAGTTAGATAAATCACTATTTTACTTTGTGTGGTATTTATAAGAACTAAGCTTAAAGTTTTAGCATTGAAAATTAGAAAAAAATGATTATAATCACTCTATTTTGAATTATTATGTATAAGATATTCTACTAAATGATTTTTTATATTTTTATAATTTAATTTTCTAATATGTGGATATAGCTATCATGCTTCAGGTAAGGGAATTGAAGTTTGGAAAGGCTGTGTAACTTGTCCTTGTCATGTGGCTGGTGGAGGTGAAAATAGATGTGAACCCAGCCATCTCATTCTCAATTCTGTTGATCTCAACCAAATTTCAATTCTATTATCCTGGATCTGGAGAACTGAGTGGATGACTCTGCTGTACGAAGGGAAAAATAAGGGTAATTGTGTTGGGATGAGATAGCAGGAGTAGGAACATTTCCTGGGAGTGTGTGTTCAGGGTACCATGTTAATGTCCTTTATGTGTATTAGCTTAATTAATCCTCACAATCACCCTATGAGCTGTGATGTCTTATTGTCCCAGTTTGAGAGATGAGAAGCTATATTTTAAAGCAGTTTTTCTAAGGCCACACAGGTAGACTTGAAGCCAGGTTTGAACTCAAATTGCCTGTCATTAGAGCCTGTGCACTTATCCACCATGTTAATCTGCTTCAGAGGAGTAAAATTTGA
>NW_007729479.1:2635-13401 GCF_000696425.1 Galeopterus variegatus
TAGAGGTAAGGAGGAAAGAAAGAGTATTCTAAGAAGAGAAAATAGCATGTGGTGATGAAGATGTGTTATTAAAATGGCAAAAATTCCCAGACTCCCCACAGAAGTGCAGATAAATTAATAGCAATACATATTTTTCAAAACAAATCCTTGAGAACTGAGTAATATTGTTATGGTGATGGAAATACAATTAAGGATATGTTAATCATTTCAATAAAATGTAAATTGATTTTCATTAGAATAATATCACCAATTTTTTTCAAATTAGCTGTGGGAAAGTCAACCAATTCCCAAATACCTCCCCTGCAAAAAAGAGTAAACATTATTGACTAAAGTAAAACATGATATTTTGTTCACCTCATTTGATTAACATTTTTAAATCACTCAATATGTACCTTTTGTTACTGTTAGCTCTAGAAAATGATACTTTTATTTCATGTGCTCCATTAAGTCTCTATATCTGTGCTGTCCAATACAGCAACGTCTAGCTACACATGACTACTGAACATTTGAAATGTGTCTAATTAAACTTTGAAATATAATTTTTAATTTTATATACTTTTAACAAATTTTAAATTAAAAGGAAAGTAATGAAAAGTATTGTTTCTTTAAACATAACCATAGTTTTGGTGAGAATACATTTCACTTTAACTATTGCATCATATAAAATATTATTGTTGTATCATAGTGCACATTAGGTACATGTATCATTTTCAGTATTACACATAAACACATAGCTGATCTGGTTGGTGTCAACAGATTGATTTTGTTTAAAAAATGATAATTTCTATGCACTGATGCAACATTGTAATATGTTTAATTGAGTATTTTACACAGTTATAGTGATACCTAGGTAAATCAAAATTAGTAATAAAATTCAAGTACTTATTATTTTAATTATATGATAATTGAATTATTGGTGTAATTAAAAATAATTGAGAATAATGATGCAATACTGATGCAGAATTAAGCAGAGATACAGAAGCTGGTAGTAACAATTGGAAAAAATAAAAAAGAGACTGGAGAAGGTATGTTACAGATCTCATAATGAATAACAGTGTGATTTGCTACAGATCAAAATGAAAAAGTGTTGTTTAAAAATATTTCATGGTAATGTGGGCAATAAGAGCACTTTTCAGCAAACAGTGATTTTTACATGGAATTTATCTCCACAGTAAAAGATGAATCAGTAAGATTATTTATCTGAAATCAAAATTAAAATTCTAACAAATTTTTTTGAATTCTATTTATTTATTCATTTTTTTATTGAAACATAATTTATTGTACATATCTGTGGGATACAGTGTTGAATATCAATACCCGTGTGCAATATGTGATGCTCAAATCAGGATAATTAGTATATTCAGCATTACACTATGCAATCATATTTTTTGGCCCTTTACCAATCTCTCACTAAACCTCCCTCCTTCTCTCCCTCTCCCACCTCTGGTGCCCTCAGTTCCATTTTCTCCTTTTGAAAATTCAACAAATTATTGTGATTGTTGTATCTTTCTTTCTTTAAATAATTATTAATAGAATCTGATCTTTCAACTTTGGCCAGCTATAAAATGGCTTAGATTCTTGCATGTACACATACATTTTTAAATGGGGAAATGGCAAATATTACTTCAGTTATAAATTTTACTACAAAATTATAAGGGATAGGCTAAAACTGATTGTTTTAAAAAGTGAAATGTCTTTTGGGCCGGCCCGGTGGCGCACTCCCGCCGAGGGTTCGGATCCCACATACAGACCGGTTCCCGCTCACTGGCTGAGCGAGTGGCGGGTACAGTGCGCCGCTTGGGAAGCGTGGTGGCACTCCCGCCGAGGGTTCGGATCCCACATACAGACCGGTTCCCGCTCACTGGCTGAGCGAGGGGCGGGCGCAACACCGAGGGTTGCGATCCCGTTGCCGGTCCCGGTCCGGTACGGGCGCGACACTGAGGGTTGCGGTCCGTTGCCGGACACGAAAAAAGACAAAAAGGAAAAAAAAAAAAAGTGAAATGTCTTTTATTAAGCCTCCAAAAACATTTGCTTGTGGAATATAAAATCTTTCTAATCATGTAAACATTAAAGGCTCTAAAAAATTTTAAATTGCAACTATCTAATATGTCATGCAATATTAGAGATACTACTCAATTAATATAATGGTTATGATTTGTCTTAAGGGACTTAAATGTATGGTGAAAGGTAAATATGCAGCTGAAAACAAAATTTATAGATTAAATATTATGAATTTTCTGCACCTAACAATGAAATATTTTACCTGCATATGAAAAAAATTAGTTCTTTTTTTTTTATTGGATATGAATATATATGAGATACAAAGCTGATTGTCACCTTCCGTGCCAAAGATATGAAGGCCAGATCCATACTGGCCGCATGCCCATTACCACAAATTGTGATTGTACCTTGTGTCTCCCACCCAACTATTCTCAACCTCTCTTCCCCACCCCTTTCCCCCACTCCAATTTGTATCCCTAGGTGTGCTCTCTCCCTCTGCAAGTACAACACACCACTGTGGCCTTTTCTTTCCTTTCTCTTTTCTCTATTAGCTCCCACTTATGAGTGAGTACATGTGGTATTTATCCTTCTGTGTTTTGCTTATTTCAACATAAGTTTCTCCAAGCTCATCCACATTGTTGCAAATGGGAGAATTTCATTCTTTTTTTTTTATGGCAGAGTAGTATATTCCATGGTGTATATATATCACAGTTTCCTTATCTAATCATCCATTGATGGACATTTAGGTTAGTTCCATATCTTGGCTATTGTATACAGAGCTGCAATGAACATGGGACTGCAGGTATCCCTTCAACATGATGATTTTCATTCCTCTGTTTATTTATACAGAAATAGGATTGCTGGGTCATATGGAAGATCTATCTATAGTTGTTTGAGAAACATTCATACTGTTTTCAGTAGTGGTTGTAATAATTTATAGTCCCACCAACAGAACAGAAGTGTTCCCTTTTCTCCAAATCCTTACCAGCATTTGTTACTCACCATCTTTTTTACTCTAGTCATTCTAAATAGGGTGAGGTGATATCTCAATGAGGTTTTAATTTTCATTTCCCTGATGACTAGTTATGTTGAGCATTTTTTCATGTAACTGTTGGCCATTTGTATGTCTTCCTTTGAAAAATGTCTATTCAGCTCCTTTGCCCATTTTTTAACTGTGTTATTTGTTTTTCTACTGTGTAATTGCTTGAGTTCCTGGTATATTATTTATATTAATCCCTTGTCAGATGCATAGTTAGCAAAAATTTTCTCCCACTCTGTAGGTTGTCATTTCACTGTGTTGATTGTTTCCTTTTCTGTGCAGAAGGTTTTTAGTTTGATATAGTCTCATTTGTTTATTTTCTCTCTTGTTGCTTGTGATTTCAGGCTCATGTTCATAAAGTCTGTGCCCAGACCTTGCACCTGAAGTGTTTCACCTATATTTTCCCTTAGTAATTTTACAGTTTCAGGTCTTATATTTAAGTTTTTCATCCATTTTGAGTTGATTTTAGTATATGGTGAGAGGTGCATATCTAGTTTCATTCTTCTGCATATGGATATCCAATTTTCCCAACACTACTTATTGAAGAGGCAGTCTTTTTCCCACTGTAGATTTTTGTTGCCTTTGTCCAATATCAGATGGCTGTAAGCATGAGGGATGATTTCTGGATTGTCAATTCTGCTTCACTGATCTGAGTGTCTATTTTTATGCCAGCACCATGCAGTTTTGGTTATTATAGCTTTGCAGTATAATTCGAAGTTAGGTAGTGTCATGCCTCCAGCTTTATTTTTTTTGCTCAGGATTGCTTTAGCTACTCGGGTCTTTTTTTGTTCCATATGAATATTGAGATTTTTTTTCCATTTCTGTGAAGAATGTCATTGGTATACAGATGGGGATTGCATTGAATCTGTAGATCACTTTGGGTAGTATAGACATTTTCACAATGCTATTTCTTCTAATCCAAGAGCATGGAATATCTTTGCATTTTTTTGTGTCTTCTTTAATTTCTTTCAATAGTGGTTTGTCATTCTCATTGTAGAGATCTTTCACCTCCTTGGTTAAATTGGTCCATTTAACCCAAACTATTAGTTCTATCATGGTGATCAGTGTCCCAGCTGTATTAAGTACAACAACAAAAAAATCCAAGTTTATTAAAATTTTATAACAATTATCTGTTTTTTTTTTTCATTTCTTTGTTGCACTATATGATATACACTAAAGTATTGATACTCAGTTTTCTGAGGCAGATCTTAGAAAAGCATTACGGTTATTTTTGTTAAAAATTGCATATATGTACAAAGGCTATGAAACTTCAACAGTTTGTGAAACTGTTGAAGGTAATAGAGAATGCCTTTAATGATCTGTGCTCTTTACCAGTGCGTAGATATTGAGCTATGGAAAAGTTTTACAACAAATTATTGTGTTGTCATTTTCATTTCACGATTTTTTACAGCAAAAGAAATGACTGCCAAATATTCAATAACCACAAACACACAAAAAATGGCCGTACGACTTAGGTTTTCTTGCTGGTATCACCCTATATATATGAACAAGCTAAAAGTGAAACTCCAAGGAACAGAAAAGCTTGTCTGTCACCTTGTTAAATATGTATGAGAATTTATGTTGAAATTTAAATTTTTATTATACAAATCAATAAAAGATTTAAATTGCAGAAGATTTAAATTGTAATCAACTGTGTTATGTAAATTGACAGAAGAAAACTATAGTAAAATTTGAAGAACACTTATTGACATCAGTACATATAAAGTTGCTCTTCAGCTTACTAAATGCCCTTTGAATTTAATGTTAATAATACTGATTTGACACAAAAGTTAGTAAAATTACTCGGACAAACACAGTTTTGAAACTAATATACTTTTGCTTCACAGTGAAATAAAATAGGCTTTTTAGCATGATGATGATATTTTGAATAAATTAGATTTAATAAAATATATTACTTAAAACAATTTCATATGTCCTTTTACTTTTTCAAAGTGACTGTTAGAAAATTAAAATAATGTATGTTGCTAACATTGTATTTATATTGAATGGTACTACTTTACATAAGCTAAAGTAATTCTGATCGTTCTTCCAGCATTGCCAATGAAAAGATTATTTTTTTCCTTTTAATTGACTGGAAAATCAGATGAGATTATGCAGATCCCTTTCCTATCTCACTCTATTTGCATATTCACTAAGCAAAAAGGGTCATAACCCAGCTCTAGCTCTGTCTTGACTAGCCATTCCTGGACTTGGACTTTTCCAAAGCGCAGCACACAAAAAATACAAACTGAAGAATATGATACATTATGGGGTTGGAAAAACTCTATGTTTATTTATATACTTAATTCATTTACATTTGTTTTCTAAGTTGTAGGTTTTCCACTCCCATTTTACCTTTTCTTTACTTAATTAAAATTTCTCCATATATTTTGTTTTTAGAACTCAGTTAAATTGTGCCTGTGTGATGATTAGGAATATAGCACAGGAGCATATTGTAAATGTACTAATAGTTACGTTTGCCTAAATTGTTAAACAGGCTAAATGTACACAAGTGCTTGCATTGGGAAATTCATAGGAACTCTCAGAGGGCACTATACAAAACTTGATTTCACTCTAATCCTCTTTTTTTTTTTTCCTCTCTCTCTCTCTCTTTTGCTGAGTGTTTTTGAAGCTGTTACAAAGTTCCCTCTCTTGGAATGTGTAATGCTACTTTTTCACTGTGCAATAAAGGAATAAGTTGGGGAAAACTGTTTTACTAGGCTATATTTTTCTTAGTGACAGATAAAATAATTCCTTTTTAATCTTTTCAAATCTTAAAGGAGACCATATTTATGCTCCTTTTATATCAGTGCACCTTTTCTACCAGTCAGGTTACCCACCATGATTCTCCAGTTTGCTGCATTAAGCAATTTTTCCCAGATAAAGATTTGCAATTTGAAACCATCTTTGAAAGTATGTTTATCTATCATTGTGCTCACTTACCCTTTTTTTTTATTTTTATTTGACTCCCAAATCAAGTGTCAATTTTAAACAGTTATCGTACTGCAAAATATTGCAATTGGCCCCGAATGTGTGGAAAGTTGACAATATAAAGTCACGGATCTTGCTTTCAGTTATTTTCAGCTTATAAGTAGCCTACTTGGCCAATATATATGTTGTTCATATGCATGCACACACACATACACAATTTATCCAATTCAAATCCTTCTGGGTCCTCTTATACTGGCCCCTAAGGTTGTTGATTTCCAATTATGAACATTACCTTGTGCTCTATTTTAAAACATTCTTTGCAAAACCAAGTTAACTCATGAGAATTTTAGGCAGAGCTCCCTCAGGAGGTCCCTTGACACTTTCTTTGGAAGTCTTGGGAATGCATTAAATAACATTCATAAACTGTTTCTGAAAACAAAGTTCTAGTTTGAAAGCCACCAAATGACTGCCCTTAAATAGTTTCATTTAATATAAGTATGCAAATTTTAATTATGTTTCTAAGGAGGCTGTGCCTAGAGTTGTGAGAGAAATGACAACCTTAGTAGTATTTGCATTTAAATAGTACTTGCTTATCAAGAGTTTTAAAATATTTGAATAAACATCATTGTGTGTGCCCAGATAAATTCTTGAAAGAAGGCATCTGAGCAATACCACCAGAGGGTCTATTTTATCTGTTTACTCCCTGTATTTGTTAAGGAGAGATTTTCTTTTCCTTGTAGGTCCTAGAAACAGAATCATTCTGTCTATCAAGAAAGAAGGAAAATGAATTTATGTATCAAATATCACAAATTAATAGAAAATATTTACTATCTGTATGTTGCAATTTAAAGTCATAATAGAGATTACTACACAATAACAAAATTATAACCAGTTTTCATGTAATAATTTTGTTTCTGATAGAAATCCTTTGATGTTCTGTAACCTCCCCTGGCATATCATCATACTATAACTTTGCACTTTATCCTTTTATTTCATTAGTATAACTATCATATTACAACAAGCACAGAAAAATCACTGCAGAGTTTTTTCCTTGCTATAATTTGGATCATCTCTTTATTTCCACCATTTATTCTCATGAATATATAAACATTTTGGACTAAGTTGAATATATAAATGAACAATCATTTCGTTACAAATATTGCCATAACCCACTTTATGAATGAAGATATACTGAAGAGCCATATATATATGGTTCATATATATATATATAATTATAAATAAAACATTGGTTTCTAGTTTGATAACCATTTTTCTTTCTTCCATTGCATTGACTGTAATTTTAAATTTGGATGCGAATCAATGTTACTAATTTAATGAGTTTTTTTGAAAGTGCCTTGCATATTACTTAATTTCTAGCCAAACAATTAAGTGTGTTTCCTTCGTTCTTGCTTCCAGAAGTAAATAATCTACAGAGTGAAAGTTAATATTTGTTTCTGGGGGGTATAAACCACTAAAACATAACTAATTTCAAAGCAAAGAGATCTTTTATAACATAATATTTATCTCTATAGAACTAATAACTTTATACCCAAATTACTTAAAAAAAAGTCATAATAATCTTTGAGAAAACTGAAAGACAGAAAAGGTTAGAGAATATTGAAACGGGAAAAAAAAACATCCTTTTTGTTTCTGAAGCAAGAACCCAGAGAACACAGCATGAATCATAAAATAGATATTCTAGAATATGTTAATAAAGGGAGGCTTTGCAGGCACCTAGACAGATTGGGGAGCATTCTTCAAATTGTGTAGGTTTTGTATTCTGCCACTTTACTGAATTTATTTATTAGTTCTAGAATTTTTTTGGTTGAGTCTTTAGGGTTTTCTGTGTATATAAAATAGGGATAGTTTCTCTTTCTCCCATCTAATTTGGATGCATTTTATTGTTTTCTCTTTCCTTATTGCAATGGCTAGAACTTCCAGTACTCTGTTGAATAAGAATGGCAAAAGTGGGCATCCTTGTCTTCTTCCAGATCTTAGAGGAAAAGCCTTCAATTTTTGTATGTTAAGTTTGATATTAGCTGTAGGTTTGTTATACATGACTTCTATTGTGTTGATGTACATTTTTCTCTATCTAATTTATTGAGTGAGTGTTTTTTTTATCGTGAAAGGATATTGAATTTTATCAAATAATTTTTCTGTATCTATTGAAATAGTCATATGATTTTTATTCTTCTCTCTGTTGATGTGATGTATCATATTTATTTATTTGCCTGTATTGAACTATATGGCAAAACTAAAATATCTGAAAAGGAAATCAAGAAATTAATCCCATTTACAATAGCTAACAAAGAATGAAATACCTAGAAACAGGTTTATCCAAGGAGGTGAAAGATCTCTACAATAAAAATTATAGAACATTGGTGAAAGAAATTGAAGAAGACACAAATAAATAGAAAGATATCCCATGTTTATTAGTTAGAAGACTTAACATTGTCAAAATGTCTATACTACTCAAGGCAATTTACATATTCAATACAATTCCTATCAAAATACCAATGACATTCTTCACAGAAATAGAAAAAAACTTAAAATTTGAATGGAAACATGAAAGACCCCATTTAGCAAAAGCAATCTTGAACAAAAAACAAGCTGGAAGCATTGTACCACCTGACTTCAAACTATACTGTAAAAGTAGAGTTACCAAAATAGCATGGTACTGGCATTAAAACAGATGCATAGGCCAATGGAACAGAATAGAGAGCCCATAAACAAACGAACATACTTACAGCCAACTGATTTTCTACAAAAGAGCCAAGAATACACAGAGGGAAAGGACAGCCTATTCGATAAATGTTGCTGGGAAAACTGAATGTCCACATGCAGAAGAGTGAAACTACACCATCTCTCTCACTCTAAACAAAAGCCAACTCAAAATGGATTAAAGACCTAAATTTAAGACCCCAAACTGTGAAAATACTAAAAGAAAACATAGGGGAAACTCTACATGAGAGTGGACTTGGCAGCACTTTCTTGAACAAGACTACAAAGGCATAGGCAACTAGAGTAAAAATAGACACACGAGACTGCATTAAACTATAAAGCTTCTGCACAGCAAAGGAAACAGTCAACAAAGTAAAGAGACAACTTACAGAATGGGAGAAAGTATTTGCAAACCATGCATCTGACAAGGGGCTAGTGTTCAGAACAACTCATCAGCACAAACCCAAAAAACCCAATTTAAAAATGGGAAAAGGGCCTGAACAGATATTTCTCAAAAGAAGATATGTAAATGGCCAACAACACTCAACATCACTACTCATCAAGTAAATGCAAATTAAAACCACAATGAGATATCATCTTACTCCAGTCAGAATGGCTACTTTCAAAAAGATAGAAAATAACAAATGCTAATGAGGATGTGGAGAAAAGAGAACTCTCATACATTGTTGATGGGAGCATAAATTAGTACAGCCGTTATTGAAAGCAGAATGGAGGTTCTTCAAAAAACTGAAAATAAAACTACCTTATGACTCAACAACCCCACTATTGGGTATATACTCAAAGGAAATGCAATCATTACGTTAAAGAAACATCTGCTGCCCCATGTACATTACAGCACTTCACAACAGCCAAGAGGTGAATCAATTTAGACACTTATCAACTAATGAATGGATTAAAAAACTGTGGTATGTATACACAATGGAATACTATTTGGCTACAAAACATGATATCCTATCATTTGCAGCAGCATGCATAGAACTGAAGACCATCACATTAAGTGAAGTAAGCCAGACACTGAGAAACAGGTACCACGTGATCTCACTCTTACGTGGAATCTAAAAAAAAAAGTGGTTCTCATAGAAGTAGAGAATAGAATAATGGTTGTCAGAGGCAGAAAGCAAGGGGCCAGGGGGAAGGGAAGAAGTAGATTAAAGGGTAAAATTGACAGGTGGATAGAAAGAATAGCATCTGGTGTTCTAGTCTGACTTGACTAGAGCTAACATTATATTGTATATTTCTAAATAGCAAAAAGGAAAGATAAATATTCAGGAGATGGATATGCTATCTACTGTAAGTGAATCATTGTTAAATATATATGTATATTGAAACAACACACTGTACCTCACAAATATATACTGCGTGTTCCCACTCATAATTGGCTGCTAGGAGGGGAGGGAGGGATAAAGGGAAGGAAGGAAGAAGGAAAGAATGAAGTACAGAAAGAAAGAAAAGACCACAACAATAAGATGAACTTTCAGAAGGAGAGAGAAAACCTAAGGCTAGGAGGGGAGGGAGGGATAAAGGGAAGGAAGGAAGAAGGAAAGAATGAAGTAAAGAAAGAAAGAAAAGACCACAACAATAAGATGAACTTTCAGAAGGAGAGAGAAAACCTAAGGATACTGGAGATGAAGCGGTGGGGGAGGAAGGGAGGGAGTTTAGGCCTAAGGATACTGGAGATGAAGCGGTGGGGGAGGAAGGGAGGGAGTTTAGGAAGTGATATGTCAGGCAAGGGCATAAAGAAATACCATGATTTATAAGAATGAATATGTTAATAATAAATAAAAAAGTAAAATAAATTAGAAAATTTAAAATGTTGGGTGGGTGTGTCAGAACATGGTGGGCAACTACAAATATGAAAAGTTGCTCCCTCATTTCCAGATATGACCCAGTACTTAAGGAGCTCATTTCCAGATATGACCCAGTACTTAAGGAGTATGAACACCTGGTGGGAAATCATTGCATGTAATAACAAATATTACCCCTGGAAGAGCTTGCAGATACATTCAATGAGATGAAGGCTGAAGTCACTGGGGAATGTGCTGGCAGAACGTTT
>NW_007729479.1:14147-15587 GCF_000696425.1 Galeopterus variegatus
TGCAGATACATTCAATGAGATGAAGGCTGAAGTCACTGGGGAATGTGCTGGCAGAACGTTTTGGTACATGTGCTTTCTTTCTGCTGGGTCTTAGACAGCATGATTAGAGATGTAACATCCAGCTTGTGACTATAAAGCTATGAAAATTAAATCCCCAAACTAATGATGACAGAGTAGAAAGATAAAAACTTTCATGACCTGAATTTGGAAGGTGGTGTACTTTCCTCAAATGCCTACATGAGATACCTCGTTACTTGTTAGACACTATAGATTGTAGTGTTCAAGAAGCTAAATATGAGTAAATAGCATGCTGTGACCCTCACAAAAGCTTATGGTAATTTGTTCTGCATTAATGTAATTATAATATTGAGAACCAGGAAATGCTTTATTGTTCTCTGCTGAATTAATAAAATCTCATTGAATTACATTCAGTTTTGGAGGCCTCACTTTAAAGATAATATATACAAACTGGAAAATACTTATATGACTGTTAGGATAATGAACAGACACAAAACCCTCAAAAAGGCACATTTAAAGAGTGAGAAAATTATTAAAGGAAAAAGAAAAATTGTTTCCCCTTAAGGGAAGAAGCAGTCATTGCTCAAGGACATTAGGAAGCAGTAAAACTTGGTTTGAAGGGAGGTCAAGGGACTTGTCCTGAAGTTGCTTTTGCATAAGAACTGCTGGAATGTATACATATGAGGGGGTCTTCAAAAAGTTCATTGAGAGACTTGAATTACCTTTCAGTTCCATTTTTCCATATACTTTTTGAAGTACCCTTGTGTTTGATTACACACACACTATAGGATAAATATAATCATATTAATAATTACATTAAATATTAGTGATCCAAACACCCTGATTAAAAGACAGATATTGACAGAATGGATAAAAATGCTAGACCTTACTATATGCTGTTTGCAAGGAGCTGACCTTAAACATAAAGAAACAGTTACCTTAAATGTAAATGGTTAGAAAAAAAGTATATTATAAAAACCGTAAATATAATAAGACTGGAGTGAATATTTTATTATCTAATGAAATGACTTTAGCTCAAAGGGTTTTGTCAGGCAGAAAAAGAAGCACATTTTTAGTAATAAAAGAAAGAGTACATCAGCAAGATATAACATATGTAAATGTGCATACATCTAATAACAAAGCCTCAAAATACAAGAAACAAAAATTGATAAAATTAAAGAGGAAAATATATAAACCAACAATTATACAGTGTTTAACATCCTTCTTCCCAAAATTGACAGATAAAATAGTAAAAATTTAGTAATTATGGAAGAGCTGAACGACAGTATTAAGCACTTTCATCTAATTGACATTTATAGAGAACTACTTCAAACACCTGCAGAATTCACTTTCTTTTTAAGTGTGCATGGTAAATTCATCAAGATAGAGAGTTTACTGGGCCAAAAACCAATTCTCAATGAA
>NW_007729479.1:17391-17927 GCF_000696425.1 Galeopterus variegatus
AATCTAAGGCTAACAATATATTTGATGGGAAAATGACTTACTTTTCCTCATGACACTGGAAAACAAGAAAGGATGCTGGTTCTGGATGACCTAGATAAAGTAACAAAAGGCATAAAATTCAGAAAAAGCAGCCTAAAACTATCCGAATCTTCAGATGATGTGATTATTTATATGAAAAATCGTAGGCATTCTATAAAATAACCTCTGGCAAACAATTACATAGCAAAATTTTTAAAAAAATCAATTTATAGTCATTCCCAGACATCTATAACACTCAGAAATAAATCTAATAACAAATGTCTAAAACCTCCACATAGATAACTACAAAACATTGCTTCAAGAAATTAGAGAAAGCTTAAATAAATGAAGAGATATACCACGCACATCAGTTAGAAGACTCAATATTGTCAAGATGGCAAATCTGGCCACATTTTTCTATAGATTCAATGTAATCTCGATTAAAATCACAGAAGTACTTCTTTTCTAGACATTGACAAACTGATTCCAAAAATTATATGTAGTGCAAAAAATCTATA
>NW_007729479.1:18876-20834 GCF_000696425.1 Galeopterus variegatus
CTTCTTTTCTAGACATTGACAAACTGATTCCAAAAATTATATGTAGTGCAAAAAATCTATAATCACTAAAGCAATGATTTTAAAGAAGACCAAATCGTGGGTCTTATCCTATCTGATTTTAGGTTTGATATTTGTGTTTAGATAGACATATAGATAATGTACACATATGGTACATTAATTTTGACAAAAGCAGTTAAAGGAGAAAAGGAAAATTTTTAAAACAAATAATGTAGAATCAACTAAATATCTATATAGGAACAAAATAACTATTAATTCTTACCTAACAATGTACACAATTAAATCAAAATAGATAATAGACCTAAAAGTAAAACATGGAATTATAAAAATTCTAGAAGAAAATATTAGAACAAATTTCATGATATTGGCAGGTAAGAGACAAAGAAAGAAAAATTGATAAATTGAACTTCATCAAAATTTAAAAATTTTAGCTTTTCAGAGTCACAGTTGAAAAGAAAAAGGCTGCCTTAAAGAAACTTAAAGAAAAAATTCACAACACATATGGTAGTTAAAGCACATGTATTATGAATGCATAAAAACCTTACATCTCAATATATGACTAACAACCCAATTAAGAAATGGTCAGTTTTGAACAGACAGTTCATTAAAAAAAGATATATTCATACGGGAAAAAACACATGAAATGATGCCCACTATCACCACTCAGAGAAATGCAAATTAAAGCTATGAAATATCTCATTAAAACTATAATGAGCTACAATGAGACATATCCGTTTGATTGGCTAACAGTAAGATGGCTGATTACACCAAGTGTTAGTGAAAGTATGTAGCAACTGGAGTCTCATACAATGGCGATGATATTGTAAAATGGTGCAACCACTCTGGCGGCATTTTTAGATGAAAAAAAAAAAAAATCTTCCCTATCTCGTAGCCATTCCATGCATAGATATTTATCCAAGAGAAAAAAAAAGCAACCAAAAATTGTCCATAAAGATTTGTAATAACCAAAACCTGAAAATAACTTAAATGTTCCCTCAACAGATAAATGAAATCAACAGATTACATTATATCTTATAACTGAACAGAGCTTAATATTAAAAAGGAAATAAACCTTCATGCATACAATTACATTGGATAAACTCAATATTATTACACTAAATGAAGGCATTTAGACAAAAAAAAGTTTGCGTGCTGTATGTTTCTATTAATATGATTTTTTTTAAAATGTAAAGTAAACTATAATGTCAGAAAATGGAATACTGTTGCCTGGGGGTTAGTTTGTGGGGAGAAAAGGATTACAAAGGGGTTAGAGGAAACTTTTGGGAGTGATGGAAATGTTATTTTTAAACTTCATTGTGGTGATTGTTTCACGGATGTATCAATATGCTAAAACTGATTAGATTATACAGTTTAAATATGTGCAGTTTATTATACTTTAATTAAGCCTCAATAAAGTTTAGAAAATACATCTATAAATTTTATTGAAGACTTATGGAGTTAATGAATTTCTACAGGAAATAAACTTAGCATAATATCTTATAATTTTACCCTTAATATGATGTAATTTTTCTATTAAAATAATTTAATCATTATTTCATTTATAATTATTCCAGTTATATTTGGGTCTGATCTACAATTTATTTTATAAGATCTAAGTCTATAAATATTACAAATATCTCTAAATCTTTCTTTTTTCCCTTCTTTCTTGTTCCATTTTCTATTTTTCTTTTCACTCACTTTATCTTATTTCCTAAACTTAAAATTTTCAACCATTTTTACTTCAGTCTTTATGTATGCACCATGCTTTTGGTGTTCTGTCTAAGACATCTTTGCCTCACTAAAGTTGCAAAGATTTCAAATAGTATTTTCTGGTAGATATTTTGTAATTTTAGATTTTGTATTTAGATCTATGATCTATATCTATTTTTTTTTTCCTTTTTGTCTTTTTTACTGACCGGTAACGGGATCGCAACCCTCGG
>NW_007729479.1:21569-23962 GCF_000696425.1 Galeopterus variegatus
GTCTCCACATGGGATCCGAACCCTCAGCGGGAGCGCCGCTGCGCTCCCAAGCGGCGCACTTTCCAGTGCACCACCGGGCCGGCCCTGATCTATATCTATTTTGAGTTTATTTTTCATTTGTGGTTTTGCAAGGTATGAGCTTAACTTTATTTTTTATGTGGATATTTAATCATTCAGACACCATTCATTGAAATGACTTTCCCCTTTTCATCAATTCATCTTAATAAAAAATAAGTTGAACACAAATTTGTGACACCTTTTCTGGACTCTTTATTATCTTCTATTGATTGAGTTGTCAGCCTGGACACCAATTCTACACTATCTTGATTACTTTAGTTTTATAATAAATCTTGAAATTAGGTAGTGTACGTGGTCCACCTTTAAGTTCTTTTTCAAAGTTGCTTTTGTTTGTCATTTTTGACCAAAAAAACCAAGGCTGCTGACATTTTGATTGAAATTTTGTTGAATCTATTGATCAATTTAAGGGTACCTTAGCAATATTGAATCTTTAATTTATAACACAGTGAGTCTCTCTATTTATTTGTTTTCTTCAATTTCTTTCAACAATGTTTTTTCATAGTTTTAAGTGTATGGGTCATGCACATCTTTTTTTCAGATCCAACCCTGAGTATTTTGCTATAAATTGTATTATTTTTCATGTTTAATTCTCTGATTTTTCATTGCTATCATTTAGAAACAAAATCAATTCCATATATTGATATTGATCCTTACTAGCTAATTTACCTAAGAAATATTTCTCCAAGAGAAATACAAGCTTATGTCCATACAAAGACTTGGATATGAATGTTTACAAGTCTTTATTTTTAATGCCCCCAAGCAGAAGACAATCCAAATGTCCATCAGCAGGTGAATGGATAACTAATTTATGCTATAGGCATACAACGAAATATTAATTAGCAATAAAAATCAGTGAAACATTGTTACANTGGACTTGCAGAGGGAGAGAACATTCCTTGGGATACAAAGTGGAGTGTGGGGAATGGTGGGGGAGGGAGGTTGGGGAAAATTGGGTGGAGGACATAGGATACAAACACAACTTGTGGTAAGGGGCATGCTGCCAGTATGGGTCTGGCCTTCACATCTTGGGCACGAGAGGTGACAATCAGCTTTGTATCTCATGAATATTCATAACTAAAAAAAATTCTACTGGTAAAACCACAAATAAAAAAAAAGGTACATATTGTACAACTCTATTTTTATAAAATTCTAGAAGATGCAAACTAATTTAAAATGATGCAAAACAATTCAATAGTTGCCTAGGGATGGAGTTGGGGTAGATACTAGTGAAAGAGATAACAAAAGGGTATGAGAGAAAATTTGAGATAATGAACATGTCCAATATTTTGATTAGGATGGTGGTACACACATGCAAAATGTTGTCAAATGGTACAAGTAGAATATGTGAGATTTGTTGTATGTCACATATATGGCAAAACAAAACAAAACAAAAAACCAAACTGCTAAGCAGCCAAAGATGTCTCAAAATGCTCAGAACTGTGAAAATGTAAGAATCTAATAGATGTCATCATTTTTTTTTTTTTTAAAGCACCATGAGGGTCTGATTACTTCTTTTTTTCAATCATGAATATCTGGAGACAATGAAAATAAATATAATTATTGTAAAATTCAGGATACCATTATAGTCTCATTTTATAGAAGACAATCATGTTAATTACTCCTCTCTGATCACTCTCTCATGCTAATGAAATGTTAAAATGAAATACCACATTCAAAAAAATCAAATAGCTCATGAAAAACAGAGGCCCAATTCATTTTTTATTTTTTTTGAACAAAGGTATAAAATTAAGTAATACTTTTACATATTTAAGAAAGTGTTGATAGAACAAATATTTCTAACATTATATATTATGTGAGTGGTTGTCTCATGCTAAATTAAACATGAACACCCTAAAGTTATCTATAATAAACCGCATTAGCCATTTGCATTTCAGACTCTTAAACACAGAGCCAAAACAGATTTGAATAATACCTCTGGTGATTTCTATTCCCTTATTACTCTAATAGTACCATTGATAGTGCCAAATTTTCTGTGAGACTGTTGGCAGTAATACAGACTTTTTTTTTTAAATTTCAGAAACATTTAGACTGTGATTAGCTGAAATACATAAATGTACATTAATTAACAATAATGAAGTAAGTACTCAGGGAAGGCCATATTCAGAAATATCATATAATGTACCTTCACGATATGTTTCTCTTGAATTATTTTCTTCAGCTAGTACTGCTGAGGCATTTTAACTTTTCTATGGCAAATGATAATTACTATCAGATTGATAAAAATTTCATTCCAAAATGTGCTTGTATTATTGCGTTGCAGAAAATGTCTCCTCTATGTATGGGAGGTATTTACT
>NW_007729479.1:24862-26166 GCF_000696425.1 Galeopterus variegatus
AAATGTGCTTGTATTATTGCGTTGCAGAAAATGTCTCCTCTATGTATGGGAGGTATTTACTATACTAAGTATAACTTATTGTAAAACAAAACAAAATAAATTTATGTTTTAGGCATTTTCATTTCTAGTTAAAATGTATTTTTACAAAGGTATATATAATTTTTTCTGAGAATAATGATTGATTATGAATTATTTTTTGTAGAGGTACGCAAAGTGAATTTTAAATACTGAGGCAATTTGAGCAAGGGGACACTGTCATAGTCGTAAGTCATTGGGTATACTGACAGACAACTGTTTAAGAAACTAACAAAATTCTGCTTAATTATAAAGGAATAACAATTTATTTGACTAAGTATACTATATGATGAGTTTGACTTATATTATTGGTTCAACTCCAATTCAAGTTACTAATAACTAAGAGTTTTAATATTGATGAAGAACAGAATTTTTTAACATATTGACTCTTTTGTTCTAACATCTTTTCATTGCCAGCTCTCAATTTAAAGCACATTCAGATCATTTGAACATCCATATTTTTTGCCTCTTTTCTCAGAATCTAAGTCTTAAATTATCAAGAAATTACTTAATACTTTCTGAAAAATATCCTATGGAGATATGTCTTTTATTTAATTTTAGTGCAAAACAGACTTACTTTATAAATAATCATTTTCTGGCAGAGTGCATATTTCAAAAACATTTGAGAAACCCAGTATAAACTGTTGAAAGTAAGTGACATTGAACAGTTAGTGTTAAATTGTTTTTTGAAATTATTAATTTTTTTCTCTGAAATAAAAATAATGGAGAAGTTAGGTTTCAACTGTGCATAGAATATTGCAATTTTTTGAGTTTGAAAAATAATGCAAGGTCTGAATATTTTCAACAGATATGCAAATACTCAAAAGTATTTTCTTACATTTTCAGAAGTAAGCAATTAATACTTTTTATTGAAAATATCCATATCATTAATACGTTATAATAATCATACCAGGGGTCTTCAAAAAGTTCATGGAAAATGAGCACTATGAAAAATCTATGCATGGATTGCAAAGTTCTTTGCACCAAACTAAACTCTTGCTAACTTGCTATAACATGTCTGACCAGGATCTAGATTGAGTCACTAAGAAGAATAATACATCACTTTGAAAAGAGTGTCTCTATCAGAGCAACATCAATTCTGCTAAAACTGAAGCAAGAACAAACATCAAATCTATGATGAATCCTGGTGGAAGAATGGTGAAATCATTGATGCTCTACAAAAAGTTGATGGGGACAATGCCCCAAAGAAATCAGCAGTTTCCAAATAA
>NW_007729479.1:27257-28903 GCF_000696425.1 Galeopterus variegatus
AAATAACTCATTTTAAGAAGGAAGGAGACAATGTTGAAGATGAAGCCTGCAGTGGCAGACCATCCGCATCAGTTTGGGAGGAAAAAATGTATCTCTTTCGTGCCATAATTGAAGAGGACTAACCATTAACAGCAGAAACAATAACCAACATCATAGACACCTCTATTAGTTCAGCTTCCACGATTCTGACTGAAAATTTACAGTTGAGCAAACTTTCTGCTTGATGGGTGACAAAACTGCTGTGCCCAGGTAAGCTTCAGACAAGAGCAGAGCATTGAACAGAAATTTTAAACAAATGGGATCAAGATTCTGAAGCATTTCTTTGAACAATTGTAACACGAGATGAAACATGGCTTTACCAGCACAATCCTGAAGACAAAGCACGATCAAGGCAATGGCTACCAAGAGACGAAAGTGGTCCAGCCAAAGCAAAATGAACTAACTGGTCAAGCACAAAAGCATGGCAAGAGTTTTTTTAGGGATGCTCAAGGCAATTTGCTTGTTGACTTTCTGGAGATCCACAAAACGATAACATCTGCTTTTTACGAGAGTGTTTCGAGAAAGTTAGCCAAAGCCTTAGCAGAAAAACGCCAGGGTAATTTTTAGCAGAGAGCCCTTCTTCACCACAGTGAGGTTCCTGCTCTTTCCTCTTATTAAACAAGGGCACTTTTTCAAGATTTCTTATAGGAAATCATTAAGCATTCACCTTACAGTACCGATTTGGAACCTTGTTACTTTTTTTTTGTTTCCTAATCTTAAAAAAAAAAAATCTTTAAAGGGTAGCCAATTTTCTTTAGTTAATAATGTAAAAAATACTGCATTGACATGATTAAACTCCCAGGACACTCAGTTGTTCAGGGATGAAATAAAGAGTATTATCACTTACAAATGTGTGTTGAACTTGATGGAGGTTATGTTGAGAAATGAAATTTATATTTTTTATTTTTATCTTTTAATTCTATTTTTCCATGAACTTTTTGATGTTCTCTTGTATTATAATTTTAACCCAGAGTTTTTAATATAATCTGTAGTAAATATTTTTGGGGAAAATGTAACACATATCCTTTTCCCTTTGGAATTTTGAAATAGTGAGATAAGCATACTATACAAATATTCGTTTATAATATGACACTGGCAATCAAAAACACATATAGTCTCAAAAGTATCTCTGGATTAACCACTTGAGAGGATTCAACACATTGGTTCGCTATCATAGTCATTAAAAGTGTGTATTGTAGTTACTACATACCAGGAATTGTATAATTTGTTTTACATATATGGCCTCATTTTGTTGTCATAACAATCCTATGGAACAGATTTTATAATCACCAGTCTATGAATATGGAAACTGAGAAATTAATTTTGCTGAGATTCCAATGTTTGTGATTCAAACCCAGTTCTTCTTGGCCTCCAAAGCCCATACTCTTGATTTTTTTCTTCTTCTTTTAGGTTCTAGAATAAAGATAAAAAAGGATGAATTTTTTGCCCTCTAGGAACTTATAGTAAAGTAGCTAATCTGGACAAGGCAAGAGATGTGAAAAGGAGAGCTTAATATACTGGTAATTAAGAGAAAAGAAATGTCTGTTGGAATAGCACAGAAGAGGGGCAATTAACTTAGATATCACTGGAGGATCAGAAGATGAATG
>NW_007729479.1:30060-31282 GCF_000696425.1 Galeopterus variegatus
TTTTTTTTTCCTTTTTTGTCTTTTTTTCATGACCGGTAACGGGATCGCAACCCTCAGTGTTGCACCCGCACCACTCTCAACCAGTGAGCGGACCGGTCTCTATATGGTATCCGAACCCTCGGCGGGAGCGCCGCCACGCTCCCAAGCGCCGCACTCTCCCGAGTGCGCCACCGGGCCGGCCCGAAAATGCCTTTCTTAAAGACCTGGGAACCATGTCTCTGAAATGTAATCATTGAGGAGGATAGTACCCCTATCTCCCAGTTTCTATGGGAGGGTACGAGCCTAACTTCAGCAGGGGGCATTCTTGCTCCAAGCTGTAAAACAACCTCCTGTCATGAATATAGAAGAAAGTTTACTTTTCCTTTTGGTAAGTTCAATTTGCAAACACAAGCAGCCTATGATCACTCAACCCCAGCTCTTAAAAACTCTTCAGCCCTTTGTCTTGGCAGAGGCTGGATATCCAGACTTGGTCTGTGCTCTCTTTCCTATTGCTGGCAATAGTATCAGAAAAAAATTAACCTCTGATTGCACATCTTTTTTTAACAACCCTGATGATATAACAATTCTAAAAAGATAACTGAAAAGGGACAAAGAATTGAGGGTATGTATAGAGGAGTTATTATAAGTCTTGTGAAATCAACTTAAACTTTAGCCATGAAGAAAAGAGGCNTGGAATAGCACAGAAGAGGGGCAATTAACTTAGATATCACTGGAGGATCAGAAGATGAATGTGAAAGGTTCCTCGGTGATGTCCTGAAGGATGAGTGGAGCACTGGCCACTCTAAAAGTAACAGAAGGGTGTGCAGTATCAGAGAAACAGTAGGTGTAATAGGCACCATAAATCAAGGCACTTGGTTCTTGCTAACAGACCAGAACATTGCATTCTGAGGACAAAGTCAATAGTGCAGTCTGGAAAGATGCTTAGGGTCAAATGAAAAATGGTTAGGCGGGCCATAGAAAGGAGAATTGACTTTATCTTGTAAGCTCTGGCAGAAAAAAGTGAAATTTTTAGCCAGGTGTGCATGGGAGCTGTAACACTGGGGAGGTACACAGAAGGTTATCTGAATATACTTGTAAAATGATTACTCTGTAGCTATGTAGTGGATGGATGGGAGACATCAACAGTGCACATAGAGAGGTCAGCTGGTTCACAGAAACTGAAAAGGAGGTAAGCCTTTGTGGGCAACCAGAAATGTCAGGTGTCACACTCCAGTGTGCATAC
>NW_007729479.1:33029-33953 GCF_000696425.1 Galeopterus variegatus
CTTTCCTATTGCTGGCAATAGTATCAGAAAAAAATTAACCTCTGATTGCACATCTTTTTTTTAACAACCCTGATGATATAACAATTCTAAAAAGATAACTGAAAAGGGACAAAGAATTGAGGGTATGTGTAGAGGAGTTATTATAAGTCTTGTGAAATCAACTTAAACTTTAGCCATGAAGAAAAGAGGCCATGAGGTGGGTGAGTTTTTAAAAAGAAGGAAAGGTTTACAAGTATTTTCCCCAATTCCGTAGGTTGTTTCTCTGCTCTGTTCATTGTTTCTCTGCTCTGTTCATTGTTTCTTTTACTGTGTAGAAGCTTTGTAGTTTGATGTAGTCCCATTTGTTTACGTTTTCTTTTATTGCTTGTGCTTTTGGAGTCTTATTCATAAAGTCTTTGCCAACTCCCACTTCCTGGAGTGTTTCCCCTATGTTTTCCTTAAGTAATTTCATGGTTTCAGGTCTTATATTTAAGTCCTTAACCCATTTTGAGGTGATTTTGGTATATGGTGAGAGGTGCAGTCCAGTTTCATTCTTCTACATATAGAAATCCAATTATCCCAGCACCATTTGTTCAATTATTCAACCAATTATTCAGCACCGTTTATTGAATAGGCAGTCTTTCCCCTAATTTATGTTCTTGTTGCCTTTGTCAAAGATCAGTTGGCTATAAGTCTGTAGGTTTGACTCCTGAGTTTTCTATTCTGTTCCATTGATCTGATTGTCTGTTTTTATGCCAGTGTGATATGATGCTGTTTTTGTTACTAGGCTTTGTAATATAATTTGAAGCCAGGTAGTGTTATGCCTCCATCTAACAAGGGGTTAATATCCAGAATATATAAAGAACTCAAACAACTATATAGTAAAAATCAAATAATCCAATTAAAAAATGGGCAAAGGAGATGAATAGACACTTTTCAAAGGAA
>NW_007729479.1:34821-44566 GCF_000696425.1 Galeopterus variegatus
CACACTGAGATATCATCTCACCCCAGTTAGAATGGCCATTATTAAAAAGAACAAGAACAATAAATGCTGGTGAGGATGTGGGGAATGGGGAACTCTTCTACACTGTTGGTGGGACTGTAAATTAGTACAGCCATTATTGAAAACAGTGTGAAGGTTCCCCAAACAATTATAGATAGGACTACCATATGATCCAGCAATCCACTACTGGCATATATCCAAAGGAATGGAAATCATCATCTTGAAGGGATACCTGCACTCCCATATTCATTGCATGTTCTATTTACGATAGCCAAAATATGGAACCATCCTAAATGTCCATCAACGGAGGACTGGATAAGGAAAATGTGGTATGTATACACAATGGACTACTACTCAGTCATAAAAAAGAATGAAATTCTGCCATTTGCAGCAATATGGATGAGTCTAGAGAAAATTATAAGTGAAACAAACCAGACAAGGAAAGAGAAATACCACATGTTCTCACTTATAACTGGATGCTAAGAAAGAAAGAAAAGACCTAAACAATTCTTCCAACTTTCAGAATACTAAAGATGGCGGGGTTGGAGGGGGGGAAGCAGTTTAGGGAGGGATAGGTTGGGTAAAAGACATAAAGAAAAATCATGATTGTAATAGTAATATGCTTATAACAAATAATATTAAAACCAAAAATAAGAAGAAAAAGTTATATGTTCAATGGATTGCAGATTCCAGTTGCGTTGAGACATCGATGGAATTGAGATATTAGAAAAAGTTAACTAGACAAATGGAAGATTTTGATCAAAAAAATAACTCATGGAATTGAAACTATGGAAACTTCTTGCTAATGAAATGAGACAGGATATGATCGTGGGGGTAAGTGAAGAAGATATTATAGAGGACATGATCAGCTGAGGGAAGGAATTCAAAGAGCTTATTGGTCAGCGTGCTGAAGAAACTCCTTGCGAAGTGTTTAAAATTTAAGGGGCACTATTTAAAAGGTGCTAATATTGGAGAAGCATTTTAGACCCTTACTTAGTTCAGAACTCTGAAGAGCAAAAGAAGTGCATGGGCCTGAGGGTAAGAGTGTGGAAGATAAACGTGGGGAGGAATGCTAAAGATGTGATGGTCTCTTTCACATTTTGCCAATGGCTAGCTTGAAAAAAAAATGTGGTGGGTCTGAAGTTTTGTTCTAAGTGCAAGCCAACACATTAGTTTGTCACCGTTTCATAGATAGATGTGGAGAGAGAATGTGAGACTCGTGGGTCAGAGATGCACAATTCATTATTCATAGCAATAGCAGTAGTCAGCATTATCAGCATTCTTAGGCTTGTTCTCCGAGCCATAAATTCCCCAGGGTAGCATTAAGAGGTTTGGGGGGCAGCCACACGTGTAGCAGTTTGCGTTACAGAAGAGAACTGGGAATTTAATGAACCCCAATCTTTTCTAATAGGCAGTAAACATGCCTGAAGTTTGCTCCTGAAGGAAGCACTATCTATCTTCCAAGTCAGTTTGCTATACAAATATCTTTGAAAAGAGTGTCCAGTACAAATGTAGTCAGTGCCTCACTCACACATGTGGAAAAATGGGAGTGCCTCATGAAGAATTGTTTGCAACGTGACAGATTTGCCAAATAATAAATTTATCTATTTTCAATTACTATAGCTTATTGATATTTTTATGGGCAATGGGTGCATCGATTTTAAGTGTCTAGGGTCTCAAAATTTTCACAGCTGGTTTGCAGATGTTACATATGGATTGGAAAATTTTAACAATAGATATCACTGTGCTTGCATAACAAGAACTAAACAGTCAGATTTCCACATGAAATGAAATAAAAACCGACTAAGAAATTTAGAAACAAACCTTAAGGGTGAGCACCAGTCTGTTACACACCTTTGAGAAGGTGACACAGTTTTAATTAGAAATACACATTGTAGTTCAGGGAACAATGGCATTTCATCTAACACTACTGAAAAGACAAAGCACCTCATTGTATGACCCGACATCTTCATAGCTGAGAAGCGACATTTTACACTGAATGGGACTGGTGTTCTTTACTTGGCACCTGGGTTTTTTTCACTGAACGGTGGGTCAATAGCTTGAATCAAGTATGAGATATCTTGCTGCTGGTAGCAACTTCTTAAATATATTATTATGATAGTGTTATATTTAGAAATCACCTTGCAAACAGAAGGTCTCAAGACATTTTGAAAAACTTTGACAACCAATTTACAATACACATATTATAAGAATGACATTACTTGCTTCTGGAATACAGACATCTTTCGGATGAAACACGACAAATGATTAGCATAGTACAGGGACATTGCACAAGTGGCAAAGAATTCTCCCTGTTTAGTGGAAGCTGAGGAGGAGGGATTTTAAGACGGACAGAATATATACTATCAATTAGTGATTGGCCAAAGCACCAGGGTTAACATTTTTACTTTTGAAAAGTCCATAATATTAATAAGCACAAAAACCTTGAGCTCTATAAAGAGAGAATCTGTTATAGAACACTGCACCAAATAAATCATAAAAATACCATTTCACTGAGCCACTAGAACATCGAGGCACAGGTTTAGATTTAAAGGTCTTCTTCTCTGGCTTTCAACCACTTAAAAGGTCCCTTTTTGTTGATGGGTTCCTAAGGGTTTGTTTGTGAGTGTCCTTTCTTATAAACTATAAAGGTCAGATCAACGAATATTTTTGGGCTTTTACAATGTGACAGACACTATAGAAGATACTAAGAATATACACATAAATAAGGCATGGACTCTGAGCCTGAGAAATTCATCTCACCTCTACATTTTCTGCAAAGGTTTTGATGTTAGGATTTCCCGGGTGATATGTTAGAAAACTTTGAGGAACCATGTATTAAAAATAAATTGATTTAATTGTAAAACATTAGTATGGATATTTTCAGAAAAAAGTTAATTAGCCACACTTTTTAAACTATAGCAATTACAGTGTACTTACACTGTATATTTTTGACTGATTATTTATTGGGCAGATTTTTAAAGATAATATATAAACATTAACAGTTACCTATTATATCCTCCTCATATGTGCTATAGTACTGTAGCAAAAACTAATCAGGATTTCAGTGGAAATTAGAAGGGTTTTTCTGTGAATCTAATATTGTACAAGGCAGGAATTATTGGTGACATTCATCCTGAGTCTGTTTAAAGACAAAAGACATATTGAATTGAAATAAATTAGTTTTTAGTGTGTGAAAATGTAAAGGCTCCTTCTGACTTGGTTTACCTACTCTGCACACTCAACATTTGGTGGTGATTCTATGCTGGATCCATTTGGCTACTTAGGGGAGAGTTTTACTTAAATTTCCATGCAAAAATCCATAAAAATGCTTATTGAGAAAGAAACTACATTTTGATTGAAACATTTTGGTTTACCTACTCTGCACACTCAACATTTGGTGGTGATTCTATGCTGGATCCATTTGGCTACTTAGGGGAGAGTTTTACTTAAGTTTCCATGCAAAAATCCATAAAAATGCTTATTGAGAAAGAAACTACATTTTGATTGAAACATAGAAAATTTAAAAAACGCATTTCTAATATTAATAATTTTTTCAAATTACTGGATAATAGAATCTTTAGCTAAATCTCTTCTCTGTTCAGGTTGTTTGTTTGCTTTTTGTCCCCATGTTTCTGCATCAATTGATAATCCTTTTCTGTCCTGTGGTAATGATGATGACAATTATAATGATGATGATAATGACATGATTTGATTTAGGATTCTTATCCTAATTGTAAGAAATTCTGAGAATTTATCAGAAATCACTCATTAATCATTGAAAAAAGTCTTTAAACCCAAGAGGGGCAAGGGAGGATCTTCTGGAATTCTTTCCTCTGCTTCCTTCTACTACCTTAATTTCATTTGGTGTATTGTACTCACTCCTATTAACAGGCCCTTTTACCTTTTAAAGTCACCTGCTTTTTCTGGGGAGATGTTTGAGATGAGAGAACAAAGAATTGAAGTTTAATGTTTGTGTGACTGCAAGTGTGCAGACAGAATGCCCCTTTAATTCCCAGAATCTGTTAATATGTTACCTTACATGGCAAAGGGACTCTGTAAATGTGATTAAGTTAAGGATCATGAGATTGGAGATTATTCAGGATTATCTGGGTAGCCCCAGTGTAATCACAATGGTCCTTATAGAAGGAGCAGGAGAGTCAGAGTCAGAGAAGGTGATGTGACATGTGTAAAGGAAACCATCCAAAAGGAAGGTAGCGTAGCCAACATCTTGATGGTAGGACTTATGGCCTCCAGAATATTTTGAGAAATTTGTAAGAGTGGTAATAGGAAACCAATACAGCAAACAAAAGAAATAAAGAATATTTAGGTTAAATCTTTTTTTAATCCTTGTCCTGGAAATTAGTTTAATATAACAAGCAGTCACCTTCATCTAAATATATGTGGCTATAGCTACCCAGAAAATCCTTTATTTCACAAGATTAGTCACTGAAGGAAATTTCTTGTTTTTTGGTAGAGAACTGGACCTATGTTTCACAGGGACATGTAATTGTTATTTTACACATGCCTCTCATGAATGATGCTTGGATTTCTGACAAAGTATTCATCCATCCAAACCCATCTGATGTACGTTGTGAAAAGTTGTCCTAATACTTTAGAACTTAAGCACTTTTCAAGATTATATCTTTTTCCCACATTTCCCTTGAAAAATTCAGGTAGTATTAAATAAAACAGCTGCAAATTACTGGAATAGTCAAGCTCAAAGTCACAGCCAATTAAAATATGACTCAAATAGGAAGAGTTATCACAGAGCTGGGTTACAGAGAGAACTTTAAAGGCAAAGAGTTCACTTTTTTCTTAGTTTAGCAATATTAATATTCTACAGTTGGACATTAACATGCCAAAATAGTCTAAAAGATTAATGAGCAACTTCAAAGAACCTTAGTGACAAAATGGAATTTCTCATTATGTTTTCTATCTTTTGTTCTTCTGTGTTTTCCTGCATCACAGTTGAGAGATGCTCATATGAGAATGGGTATGCACGTGGCCAGATGTTTTCCACTGTGGCTCCTCTGTCTTTGGAAACATGAGACAGGGGTAAAATCAAGAACTGGTAAATTTTAACACCTGCAGCAGGTACTCTATTCATTATCTGTCTTTTTTTCACTTTCCCCTTGAACAATGAAATATTTGAAGAAAATAGAACATCTTTGTTCTCTGGCAAATTCAATGAATGACTTTTAAAATTACTGCATATTTATGTAAGTAATGTGAAATTATGAGATAAAGCTCAACAAAACTTTTAAAGTTATTGTTATAAAAGTTGGCAGTCATTTTCAGACCTTGCAATGTGAAAGGTCAACTCTGAAGATTACATTAGTGTCAACATATTGCCAGTTGTATGCTGAACATCATTCAGTGTGCTGGTGATGCAAAGGGAGGTGAGTAGCATGAAAGAAATCCAAAGGCAGTGATGGAATCCTGCAGAAGAGGACAACAGTAAAATTCAGAAAAGATGAAAAGATACTAGGTCACTAATACCACTATGATGTGGCATGAACACAACAGTAATGATATTGGAAGTGATACAGAGGCAATGCATCATAACTCCTTTTGGATTTTCCTTTCACAAATCCTATTTCCATCACTAGTGAAAAGATCAGTGTCATCATTTTTGATCATTTATTGTCTCCAAAAAAATTCTTACAGGATTTCTGTAAGAAATTTCTTACATAAATTTATTGTCTTAAGAAAAATCTGTATATGACAGACTTTTTTTTTAAGGACAATATTTTCCGTTCTGGTTCTTTAAATTTTTCAGGTTTGAAATCACTATAGGTTCTCAATCTATTTTGAGAAAAGGCAAAGGTTTAAATAAAAGGAGCTGCTATGCTTTCCTCACAGCAAGTGTAGGAGGAGGGAACAACCACTATACGGTCATTTGTCTATTTTTACCCAGGTGCCTTTCCTATTTTCTTTATCTTTTGTCTCTGTCTTCTCCTTCTTCTCTTCAGCAAGGAGTAAGAGTTGTTGAAAAATTTAACACCCTTCCAAATCTAACTGGAGACATGAGCAATGAGCTGGTGTGATAATAGATTCCTAATCATCCACCCCATGAGACAAAGATGCCAAGAAAACTGGAATTGTAGAAGAAAGAAAATTCTAGATGAAAATACTACTTTGTAATCATTTTACGAATCTTGTCAGTTTCCCTTCTGCTCTCCATTTCTCACAAACTTATATCTTACTTAAAATTGCATTTGTTTTAAGACATTCTTCAGGAACCTTAAAGCAGTCAAGTAGATAAATAGTAGGGAATTTGGTTTCTACTGAGATTTGCTACTAATTGCTGTATAACATCGGAAAATTACTATTGCTAGTAAATCGAAATAGAAAACTCTGAAATTAATGGTAGCAATCAAGTGTACCTTCATACCTGAATCCAGTTTGAATAAATTATCCATCACTCTGTTTCTAAAGTTACTCTCTATGACTTGAAAGTAACTGGAGGCTCATGGGTATGGAGGATGAGGTTATAAACAGAAACATATGATACACTTGTGCATGATACACAATCTCCTTCAGGAAGGCTGGGAAGAAAAGCTTATGAAAATAGTCTTAGAAACACCAAAGCATCTTAAACACATCAAAGTTTCATTTACCTGAGAGTTACATTAGAATGTCCTTTAAATTATTTTTTCATCTCTTAATATTTTATTAGAGACCAAACTTCCCTGAAGATTCTCTTCTCCCACTTCAAATTCCCCAATTCTTTCTGCAAAGAGCTTATGCCTTCCCTAATATATGGCTCTATCTAATATCTCCTTCCCTTTCTTTTCTTAAATATTTATTCTTCTCTCTAATAAGTAATGTGCTTTCAAATATAAATCTTTCCAGCTTTCCACCAACTTTATATTCACTCCACATCTTCTGCATAATAAGAGCCAGGATGTGGTAGGCTAACACCATATCTTAAATGGTAGCAGGATTGAAGAGAAAGGTCTGGAGGATACCAATAAATTCTCCTTAGTGGGCAGGGGAAGAAAATGCTATCATTACTCAAGCTCTGATTTCTTTCCTTCCTTCCTTCCTTCCTTCCTTCCTTCCTTCCTTCCTTCCTTCCTTCCTTTCTTCCTTTCTTTACCTATACATTGCCTTCCTGCCTTCTTCCTGCATGATAGCACTTTTATTACTTTTTAAAGTATTATGGCAAATTATACCTCCTTTTATAGATTGTATCTGATGTAATCAATCACAATTCTTAATCTTTATCTATTTATTTATCTACTTTGTACAAGAAATCTTAATTTTTGATGATGCAGTATCCATTTTTCTCCTGATTATTCATTACAAGTTCTTTATGTTCTTTTCCTTACCTAGAAAATAAATGATTTAAGAATGGGGTCATGCCTTTTATTTTTATGTGCCCTAGAATGCCTAGTGCAGTGTAAGGCATGACACAGTGGTTAATATAGCTTTACCTGGTTTGTGGTAACATCTATAGGAGTTTTACCAAGGGATTGGAGATTTGTAGTCTCTGCCTAGCCATGCCTAATTACGTTCCCATAAATATCAGTCTTAAACTATAGCTCTCTGTTGACTAATTTAAATAAAACTGCTGCTGTTTCTGTTATCTAATGAGCTTAATTTACAGAAGTATATCCTAAACTGGTGAATCAGATAAGCTCGTAATTAGGACTGAAAGGACTGAGATTTTAGTGATGACAAAAACTAGCAAATATTGAAGATGAAAAAAGGAGTGAGGCTGTAGAAGAGAGACACACAGAGAGGAAGTGACTGTGTCTTGCTATTTGTAAGCAGCTTTGGACAGTTCCCATGTCCTCTGTCTTTCTATATTTTAAAAGACAGCTGGTTCAAAATGAGAAAGTGTGTTGGGATGAACCTTGCGCAAGAAAGAGAGTTTCAATTGATACCACTTGTACAACTGAAAGGACTGTCCTATTTGTCCCTTCCTCACACTGAAATCTAACCCAGAATGAAGGGCAGAGTAAATTTCTCAGTGTTTCTTAGGTGATAAACACCACTTCCTGTCTTTTAAAGGATCTTAAGAGAGAAAACATTTAAATGAAGAAGGAAAGTATAAATATTTATAAATTCAAATTTAGGGCTCAATTAGATAGTTGTTTTCTGCCTCTGAAAACCCATGAGCTTCTGATTCTTCTTCTTTCCTGATGTATAATATATTATATCAAAGAAGGAAAATATAAATATTTATAAATTCAAATTTAGGGCTCAATTAGATAGTTGCTTTGTGCCTCTGAAAACCCATGAGCTTCTGATTCTTCTTCTTTCCTGATGTATAATATATTATATCTCCCCAGTTTGCCTTTAGCAGAACTGTCTGTCATGTTATTTTCATTTTATGCTTTTAAAATCATACTATAAGTATAATTCTTACCCAATTAACTTAGTTGAAAAAAGGAATACCAGTTTTTTCATACGACTGTTATGGCTGATAATGACTTTAGAGTTTCTTACAGTTATATACTTGGCTCAAATACAATTCAATGGTATGGCTAAAGATGTTGTCTCTAATTTTTAGCTAATTAATATGATAAGTATAAAAGCCTTGTAGAAGATGGCTGTGAAGTATAGTGTAAACTTCACAGGCATAAACAACTTTTGAAAAGAAGTTGTGTATTGTTTCCTTATTTTTCTCTTTAAAGTTAATGTTTTCATTCAAAGCATTTATGGATGTATAACTTGTGTGTACAGTACAAATACATTAATCACAAAGACAATGCTTATAAGAATATGTATTTTTTTTTTATGAAAGCTTGGATTAAAGTTTGGAAAAATCCATTTGTCAGCCCAATTGTAATGGATAAAAATGGGATTTCAATAGGTGTAAAAGCAAAAAAAATATGTATAAAATCAACTAAAACTAGACCTTGAAAAGCTAGAGGTACTTCAATATTAGTTACCTGATAGAGATGCATAATACTGGAGGGAGAAAAAGTCTCAGATGCACAATCAAGCCGTCACAGAGCCGTGGAACCTGTTCTAAATCTGAGCAGTAATAGTTGCCATTTCCCATTTAGAAAAATGCCTTCTCTCATCCTTTATATTCCCAAAGTACATATCTTCTGGCAATCTTTTGTAGAACCACTGGGCTTTCTGCTTGGTTTTAAATTTGGATTTTTAAAGCTATCATTTTAAAGCCACCATTGTCACCCAGAATTGATCTTATCTGTCCTTTTCATCTTGTACACTTCTGAATTACTGGTATAGTGTCATGATTTGATATCTGGGGGTCAAGTTTCTAAGGAGACAAATAGGAAAGAAGATGTCAGGATAAAAGGATAAGCATCAGGGATTGCAGGATTGTTGATAAACTTTGTAAAATCACTAGAATACAGATATATTCATGAATATAACATTGAATAATTTTAATAGAGTAAAATGCCCAATTTGCAGTATTAACTAGAAAACAGTTTAAGAGCTTAAATGTATAGTATAGTAGCCTAAATTACAAAAGGATAATATAAAAGTAATTATTATCAATTTTTGCTTTGCTATTATGTGTCCATTGATTAGTGCTATATATACATAGATTCATTGGTCTTCACAATTAAACAATGACTTAAAATTAAATGCATTTAATGAAATAAATAAATACATAAAATACAATTAAATAAACTCTAAAAAAATAGTCATTTAAAAATCTGTATTGTCATCATAAAAGAATATTCACAAAATACAGTGGATTAGAATTATATCCCAGGTATGAGCATGTTACATATAA
>NW_007729479.1:45057-46586 GCF_000696425.1 Galeopterus variegatus
TCATTGGTCTTCACAATTAAACAATGACTTAAAATTAAATGCATTTAATGAAATAAATAAACACATAAAATACAATTAAATAAACTCTAAAAAAATAGTCATTTAAAAATCTGTATTGTCATCATAAATGAATATTCACAAAATACAGTGGATTAGAATTATATCCCAGGTATGAGCATGTTACATATAAATTAAAAGAGAAATAAAGTATGGGCCGGCCCGGTGGTGCACTCGGAGAGTGCGGCGCTTGGTAGTGCGGCGGCGCTCCCACCAAGGGTTCGGATCCCATATAGAGACTGGTCCGCTCACTGGTTGAGCACGGTGCGGGTGCGACACCGAGGGTTGCGATCCTGTTACCAGTCACGAAAAAAGACAAAAAAGGAAAAAAAAAAAGAGAGAGAAATAAAGTAATGCCAGTTGAAGTAAAATATGAATAAAGATCCAGAGAGGTGAATTAATAAGGCATCGAGAGAATATATGAGTGAATATGTGAAGAATGAATCATGTAAAGCATGCATTCTCAATGGTAGTGATTTTACTCCTAAGAGGAAATTGGTCCTGGTTGGGGAGGAGAGAGTAGGCAAAAAGTCTTAGATATTACTATGTATTTTGGCCCTCCAAAACTCAACCATACTTGACAAAATCTTATTCCTTAACATTTAATTTATTTCATTAGGTAGGCATTAAATTAAATTTTAATTAATTAAATTAAAAGGTTTTCTTATGAGGGCCATGACGATAGAAAATAAGTTGAGAGATACTGATCAAAACGTATAAAAAGTTTGAAAAAAATTGTATGGCAGTGTAGTTCCCATTTGCTATATATTCAATAACAAAGAATTCAAGGAAAAAACATTTAAAAACTTTAAAAAACTTTCTTGGTAGCACAAACATAACAATGAGTAAAACAATAATGAAACTTATCGATTTGTACATTATACCAAGTTATCTGTGTAAGTGTCTATGACTGGTAAAAAGCCGGTCCATTGGTTTTATATTGTCCTACAAGGTAGTCCATCTTAGGTCCCCAGTAAAACCTTGCTGAATGGAAAAATTCACTACATGATAGCACTATCAAAACGATTGTCTAGTCTATATTTAAGCCCGTAATCACTGGTATATCTCCAGTTCCCTTAATGATTTTGAATCTTCGCCATTGTGGTCACATTTTAGTTTGTTAAAGTCTCCCTTGAAATGGGCCGAACACTGAATTGAACACAAAACTGCCACCACGGTCAAACCAGCATAGAAGAAAAGGAGATCGATACCCTTCTCACTCTTAACTTTCCATTTTGACAGCAGTCGGAGGTACCATTGGATATACCACATGCAACGTTCACTGTTGATTCAAATCTAGCTTAATCTCAATGGTTACTCAAATCTTTTTTATACGTGTTGTTAAGCTATATTTTCAGCCACACGTATAAACAGATTTAGTCAGTAAAATTAAAAGCGAATACTTAAAAAAAGTGAAATTTCACCTTCCTGAATTCAGTCCAACATTCCAGTTTGTTTTTGAAACATTTTTT
>NW_007729479.1:47421-78055 GCF_000696425.1 Galeopterus variegatus
TTTTACTTTGAAACTGCTACCTTTTACCTTTTATCAGGCATCATGCTATCTGTTCATTTGATGAGAATTTGACTCATGAACATCCAAGTGAGTTATCAAAAATGATGTAAGAAACCACTGTGTGTTTCCTTCCAGGTTTATACCTGTCAATTAGTCATCAATCTTCCACAGAGCCATTTAATAAATTAGAAATGCACTGAATCATACTATTATCTAAATCTCAATGATATAATGTGACATTTAAAAAAATTTATTCAAATTGCTGAATCCAGAAATAATGTGTATACAGCAGCCAGCAGCTGATATACCAGTCCAGTAACAACAACAACAACAACAACAACAAAGCATAAGCTCTAATGTTTGAAAATGATTTATGCTAAAATTCTTATTCTGTGTTCACATAATTTTCCTTCCTGTGTTGTTTTAAGAGGGTGCCTGGGGAAGGGGGTGGGGTGGGGAGATAGAGATAGAGATAGAGAGAGACAGATAGATAGGAGAGAGAGAGAGAGAGAGAATGCAAAACTGACAATATGATAGAAATAGAAAAAAGAAAAAAAAATGATATATCCAGAATAAGAAATAAAAATCATCAGCAATTGTTTTAGTGGGCTAAATGTGTTAGATACTACTATTAATGTGCAGAGGCTCTCAAGTTTTGTTACTTTTATCATTTCTCTACAATATAAAATAACATAACCATGGCTACGTTTTACTTACAATAGATTATACTTAAAACAAATTGTAACACAAAGTTGAAGTAAAAAAAAATTACAAGAAAAATAGAAGAAAAAATAGTGTTACAAAATTCATGAATGGTGATACTAATACAAAATTAAATATAATTCAAAGTAAGAAAAGTCATTTTATTAGAACAAAAATGTTTATTTTATTCTGATAAATATTAACATTATAAAGATTTTTAAACAAGAAAACCTGTAATAAACCTTTATACAACAACAAAGTAGCAAAATACACAATTTGTCACTTAGGTCACTGACCAAATTTTTTTAAACATTAGTTTTGCTTTTAACTGTCTCCATTGTGAATGTAATTCCTATCATTGTATTTTTAGCTTAATCTGTACAACTGCCACTGCTATTCATCTGTCTTACTGGGCTAGTACCCAGTGTCCTTTGCCTTACTGAGACAGCAGTCCCCTCCAGCCACTGTCTGTTTCTGCACTAATAAGGCGTTCTTGTTAAACCATGTTTTTATGCATGTACATCTGTGTGACTCTATCTCTAATGTATAGTGCTGTATATATGGATACTACAATGTACAAATTACACACTTGTCTTCTGGTGATTTCTGTTCAATTTTTTTTCTGCCCAACATGATGTGGTGAGGAGGAAGAAGCACAAGAATCAGGACCTGGGAGCAACTATCTCACAGAGGTAGAAAACTATAGTGAGCTATTTATTCTCTTGCTAGCAAATGTCCCATCTTTCCCAATCTCTTAATCATGAAAAAATCTTGGGAATTATATGAAAATGATGTTTCTTGTTCTCAGTTATGGTTAGATATATGCCTGTCCATCTATACATATTCTTTATTTTTAAAGTCAATTTTCCTCAGCATCCACTTCTTACTTAGCAAGCCACATTACACATTAACATCCCGACGGTTCTGAGAATTTCTATCATAAAACAAACAAATGGACAAAATAAAACCTCTTTACCTTTGTTTAATCCAGGATTTCTCAGCTGTATTTTCCAGTTTCCTTTTCATTAATAACACTTATTATAATCCTGATTTTAGAATCTTTGGAGCTCACCTGGAAATTTCTGATTTAGAAAAATTCCTTTGTTAAAAAGTGCCCTGGTCTATTTAACACCTCCTTCCTCTTACCTGACCCATGGTTTTATTATTGAAAATGTCAATATGTAGGCCATTAGGAGCTCATTTCATATTTTTTCCTGCATGCAAGAATTTTTAAACAATGTCTGACAGATGGCTATGTATCTAGTTAGGAATGTTTTCCTGAGAAGCTACTCCATAATCTTCTGCAACCAACTGTTCAAATATCCAGCTGTCCCTCCTAATCAAAAAGTATTTATTTAGATTTAACCAAAGAAGAAAATTAAATGTCCAAAAGTAAAAAAATAATCACAATGATTCCTCGACATGTCAGTCTTAGCAACTGATCCAAAGAAAAGGGGAAGACATAGTTATTTTCTAGGTGATTTAGAGTCTCTAGCTCAATTTCGAGAGTTCAGTTTCTGATTCAGGAAGTACTAATATTGAGACTAAAAATAAAGTTTACATGAGTATATGTCTGCATGAAGCCAGTCCAGAAATCTATAGTGTTCAATCTGCAGAGACAAGTTTGTCATAGTTCACAGGGTGCTACTTGAAATCAAAGTTCAATGAGAACTGTTTGGTACACTTTCTTCAATTGTAAGATATTACCAGTCAGGCGAATGTAATCATAGCAAGGCTCCTGAACCACTTCTCTGACCAAGGACTTGGTCAGTCTGAATGATGCCAACCAAATTTCAAGTCTTCAGATGATGGGAAGAAATGCTGATATCCTCAGCCAGTTTCTCAGAACTGCCTTTATTCTTGTTGATGACATCAGTGTTTCATGGCTCCTTACCAATGTTTGGAAAAGAGAAGTGGTGCTATAAAATCACACCTTTCCCCTCATTCCAGACTCTCAACAACCTGTCTCTGGACATCTTCCCTTTATGTTTGCCTAGACACTTATGGGTTTTCATTTGAAAATAAATTTCTCAGAGGTCAAGTATCTCCTCATGAATGCTGGAGTTTTGACCACTACTTAGGACCTTATAAAACATTATGTATATACAATATTTTAACATATATCATTTTAATTATTTTTATTTAAAATTTATCTTAGTCAATTTAAGCAATTTATTCTTTAGTCTCTGAAGACAGAGAAGATTAAGACTGCTTATCAATTCAACAAACATTGGTATAAGCTTAATATAAGCTCCTTGTATTTTAACCTCCATTATTCCACAAACAAGAATTGAATGTTTTTATTCTTTTCTCAGACCTTTTCTTTTAATCATATTTTTAACCTAGCTCTCTTTTGAAGTTATATCCACTCTCTCCTAAAATTCCTATGCCAAACTTTTCTTTGCCAAATAGATTTTCTGCATTAATTTTATTAGCTCCAATATCCTATCCCACTTTTTACTTTTAGCACCTGTACACTTTGCTGTTCCACATTTATTATCCTTCTTAATATACATAGTTTATATAATTATGATCTGTAACTTTACCTGAACAGGAAGCACAAAATTATTGGTGTCTTAGGGCTTCTTTTTTTCTTCTTTTTAAATTAACGTATTTGTTATTGCAAATCATAATAATTCTTTATGCCCCTTACCTGACCAATCACTCCCTGACCCCCATCCCTCCCTCCCTGCATCTCTAGTATCTTTAGGCTTGTTCTCTCCTTCTGAAAGTTCAGTGTATTATTGTGGTTTCTCTCTCTCTCTCTCTCTTTCTTTCTTTGGGCTTCTTATCTAATGATTGGGTTTCCCATGTCTGTACATGTTACTGATGAGCACTATACTTACACTGTTGTGAGAATATCAGAGCATATCTTTAGTTGTTATATAGTCTCTTCATTTAATTACTAAAGTGAGGGCTGACCTAAAAGTCAAAGAAAAAAATGAATTCTGAGAAACACCTCACACCCACACACCATTATTCATGGAAGAAGACATAGTCTCAACACAAAATGAATGTCCTCAAACTCAGGAATTTACAAAAATTCACTGAGAACTCTCATAAGCTTCTATCATTAAGCCTCCCGTATTCCCAGCTCCCTTTCCATCTCTTTCAGTCAACTAAGGAGAAAAGATAATCTATATTGTCAAGAGTTTCAAGGTTTAAAGGAAACCAAATCAATGACCTTCATACTCTGAATCAAATGATAAATCAAGAATCTAGTAGGGAATTTAGCAAGTATATTTTTCCCTCCTGGATTGGAGACCAAGCTTGGGCACACAAACTAAATGGCCCTCTTGTTACTTACCCAGGGGAGTTGATTTTATTCACCTATTTTCATAAAAAGGAGCTGGAGAGCTGCAGATGCATAACAGCCCTGGTGGTTATACATCATAGAGTAAAAAGCACAGAGAACGGTCATTTTCCATTAACAATTGAGTAGGTTTTAGACATACAGCCTCATGCACCATAACTTCTAACACATTAATCTCACTTGATGGAGTGACGAGGACTGTCAGTCTCTCTATTATTGATCAAGGATGAGTTGACTGAAGAAAGCAAAGACAGGGTCCAGGAGTTTTGCTTTCTGTGTTGGCTCTCTGCTGAAAAGTCTGCTCATGAAAGGATGAGGAAGCAGGAACAGTGTTTCCTCTAACAAAGCACCAAGAGAAGATCAAAGAGTATTCAAAGATATTCCACTCATGCTGTTTTTAAAGGAATGGCTAGTGTGGCACAGAACTTCTCATGTTTAAGGATAAACAACCAAAGTGGAGAGAACAACATACATGGCTACAAACAATTTAGAGCAAAATATAAGAAATGCAATAAAGCACACAAAAGAGAGAGCATCTCAGAAGATTGACACTGAAAAGTATCTGAAAATACGGCTTTCAAATAAATTATGCTTGCAAGGAATTTAATGAAAACATAAGCTAAACGAAACAGGAATTGGTAAAACCACAGAATGAAATAAAAATAAAAAGGATTAGACATAGTTATGAAAATGAAAGATCTTGAATAACTTAAAAGCAATGACATGCAGCAAGATACAGAATGAATATAAAAAAAGAAATAAAAACAACTAAAGAAACAAACAACAATAAATAAGCCTGTGAACTGAATCACAGCCTGTATTAGTCCATTTATGTTGCTTATAACAAAATACCTGAAACTGGGTGATTTATAAATCTGTGAACTGAATCACAGCCTGTATTAGTCCGTTTATGTTGCTTATAACAAAATACCTGAAACTGGGTGATTTATAAAGAAAAATGACATTTATTGCTTACAATTTCTGAGGCTGGGAAGTTCAAAGTCCATCTGGTGGTAGCAACAGTGACCCAAGGGTCTCACATTGCAAGATGGTGGAAGCAGAGAGAGCAGAGATGAGAGAAAGACAGACTCCTCTCTCTTCTTTTAAAGCCCTCAGAACCACACCCTTGACCACCATTTTTAATCCATTCTCTATGGCACGGTCCTACAATTCAATCACCTCTTTAATGCTCCACCTTTCAGTTACCATAACAGGATTTCCCACCCTCTTAACAGTCACAGTGGGGGCTAAGGTTCTAATACATAAAACTTGGGGGACACAATTCAAGTTTCAGTGAGTTTTGGGGGGACATAATTCAATACACTACACAGCCTCAAGAACAGTCACATGAAACTCAGAGATAAACTACAAAAAAGATGAAAATCAACAGAGAAAAGAGAATAGATTTGGCAGGGGATGAAGGGCAGGTAATAAAGGGCCAATAGACAGACATCTGTAGATCTGCAAAAACTAGCCATAGAAATAAGTAAATACAACTTCCAAATTATAATAAAACAACATTTTTATATAATGAGAAAAATAGTAGTTGAAGGAAAATTACTGTATATTGGGAAGGTCAATTTCAAAGCACTTCCTGGTAAAATTTTTGAACAAAAGTATTAATTTCTGTGAGAATTCAGGCCTGTGCAGCAGATCAAAACAAAGGAAATATTTAAAATAAAAACAAATGCAGGCTTACTGCAGTTAGTAGGGAATTTAAAATAAAGTGCTTCTGGGAATTGTGTACATGGTAAAGGTACCTACAAAACCAACAACAAGATGCCCTTGATTATGTAAAAGTTCTGGACTTTTCACCAATAGTTCAGGGGTTGCCACTTCATTTTGCATGTATGGTATCTGTGGACCTGTGCCATACACAACCTGTAGGCCTGTATGTGTTTTAAAGCAAAGCAAAACAAAACAAAACAATCAGATATGATCTAGTTCACTAAGAAATAATCAAAATATAATAAATACATATGAGAAAGTCCTAGAGTTAATACTGCATCTAGAAAATAAATATGACGAGGGCATCAAATAACATTATACCAGTATGAAAAAAATCATAATCTTGGAGCTTTTTTTAAAAGGACTTTTCTCTTTTAGAGCACTTTTATGTTCATAGCAAAATTAAGAAGAACGCAGGTCCAGAGATATCCCAGATGGGTTCATAGCAAAATTAAGAAGAAGGCAGGCCCAGAGATATCCCAGATGTTCATACTTGGCCTTCTCCATATCAGCATGTACCACAGTGGTACATTCATCACAAATGAAGAGCCTACACTGGCACATCATTATCACCCAAAGTCCGTAGATTACATTAGGATTCACTCTTGGTGTTGTACATTCTATGAATTTGGACAAATTCATAGTTGACATGTATTCATGAGTACAACATCATACAGAATATCTTTATTGCCCTAAAAATCCTCTGTGCTCCACCTACTCATCCCTTTCTGTTCATAGCAAAATTAAGAAGAACGCAGGTCCAGAGATATCCCAGATGTTCACACTTGGCCTTCTCCATATCAGCATGTACCACAGTGGTACATTCATCACAAATGAAGAGCCTACACTGGCACATCATTATCACCCAAAGTCCGTAGATTACATTAGGGTTCACTCTTGGTGTTGTACATTCTATGAATTTGGACAAATTCATAGTTGACATGTATTCATGAGTACAGCATCATACAGAATATCTTTATTGCCCTAAAAATCCTCTGTGCTCCACCTACTCATCCCTTTCTACCCCCAATCCCTGGAAACCACTGAACTTTTTACTGTTTCCATAGTTTTGCCTTTTTATGAATGCTACACAGTTGGACTCATACAGTATGCATCCTTGTTGAATTGGCTTCCATCAATTAGTAATGTGTATTTAAAGTTTCTTTGTGTCTTTTTGTGGCTTGACAGCTCGTTTCTTTTTAACACTGCATAATATTACATTGTTTGGATGTACTAGTTTATTTATCCATTCACTTACTGAAGTATATTTTCGTCGTTTCCCAGTTTGGGCAATTATCAACAAGCTGTTACAAACATCCATGTGCAAGTTTTCTTCTGGACTTAAGTTTCCAACTCCCTTGGGTAAATCATTGCAAGGAGTATGATTATTGGATCATATGGTAAGAGTATGTTTAGTTTTGTAAAAATTGTGTAACTGTTTCCATAGTGACTGTACTGTTTTGCATTCTTACCAGCAGTGAATGAGAGCTACTGTCGCTCTGCATCCATGCCAGCATTTAGTGTTGTCTGTGTTCTGGATTTTGGCCATTCTAATACACCTATTGTGTAATCTCACTGTTGTTTTACTTTGCATTTTTCCCGATGACATAAAAGGGTATGATGTGGAATATCTTCTCATGTGCTTATTTCCGAACTCTATATCTTCTTTGGTCAGGTGTCTCTTAAGGTCATTGGCCTGTATATTAACTAGGTTGCTTGTTTTATTATTGTTGAGTATTAAGAGTTTTTTGCATATTTTGTATGACAGCTCTTTATGTGTCTTTTGCAAATATTTTCTTCTAGTCTGCAACTGGCCTTCTCATTCTCTTGACATTCAATTTTCTTTTCTAATTTTAATAAATTCTACTTATTAATTATTCTTTCAGGGATCTTGCCTTTGGGGTTGTATCTGAAAAGACATTACCACACCCAAGGTCATCTAGGTTTTCTCCTATGTTATCTCCCAGGAGTTTCAGACTTTTGAATTTTACATTTAAGTCTATGGTCTTTTTCAAGTAATTTTTGTGAAGGGTGAAAAAAAGGTGTGTGGTCAAGACACATTTTTGTTTTTGTTTTGTTTTCTTTGCATGTGGATGTTCAATTTTTTCAGCACTGATTGTTGAAAAGACTGTCTTTGCTTCATCGTATTGCCTTTGTCAAATATTGTTCACTATATCTATGTATTGATCTATTTGTTTATTCTTTTGCCAAGTCTATACTATCTTGATTACTATAGATTTACAGTAAGTTTTGAATTTGGGTAGCAACAGTCCTCCAGACTTGTTCTTTAATATTATGTTGACTATTCTGGGTCCTTTACCTCTCCTTATAAATGTTAGAATCAGTTTGTCAATATCCACAATATAACTTTCTGGGATTTTGACTGAGATTGCGTTGAATTTATAGATCAAGTTGGGAAGAAGTGACATCTTTACAATATTGGATTTCCTTTCTATGGACATACATCTCTCCATTTAATTCTTCAGTTTTATTCATCAGAGTTTTGTAGTTTTATGCTTATAGATCTTGTGCATATTTTGTTAGATTTATACCCAAAAATTTCATTTTGGTGGGGGTGGTATATAAATATTACTGTATTTTCAGTTTCAAATTCCACTTGTTGATTGCCAGTATTCAGGAAAGTGATTGACTTTTATATATTAACCTTGTATTCTGCAACCTTACTATAATCACTTCTTAGTTCCAGGACTATTTTTGTAAATTCTTTTTATGTTTTCTACATAAAAGATCATGTCATCTGTGAACAAAATTTTGCTTCTTCCTTCCCAATATGTATACCTGTTTCATTTCTTGTCTTGTTCCATTGACTAGTACTTCAGGATGATGTTGAAAGGAATGGTGACAGGAAACATCTTGCTTTGTTCTTGATCTTAGTAGGAATGGTTCAAATTTCTTATCATTAAGTACAATTTTATCTGGAGATTTTAGTAGATATTCTTTATCAAGTTGAGGAAGTTCCCCTCTATTCCTGGTTTTCTGAGAGTTTTTATCATGAATTGGTGTTGAATTTTGTTAAATGCTTTTTCTGCATCAGTTCATACGATTATGTAATTTTTCTTTTTTAGCTGTTTATGGGGTGGATTACATTAATTTATTTTCAAATGTTAAACCTGTTAAGTCTTGAATACCTGGAATTAATCCCACTTGGTTATAATGTATAATTCTTTTTACACACTGTTGTATTTGATTCACTACTATTTTATCTATCTGTTTTGGAAGGTTCTATCTGTTTTGGAAGGTTGTTATTTACTGCTTATTTTTTCTTAATAGATATAGGCCTAGTCAGATTGTCTATTTCTTCTTGCTTGAGTTTTGGCAAGTTTTCTTTAAAGGAATGGGTACATTTCATCCAGGTTATCAAATCTGTGGGCATAGAGTCATTTATAGTATTCCTTTGTTAACCTTTCTTTAAATTTAATTTAATAATTTTTAATATTTAATTTAATAATTTTTAATTTAATAATTTAAATTATTAAATAATTTAATAATTATTCCAATTATTCCTGGTAAAAATTTCGAATTTAAAGACAAAAATATTAATTTTTGTGAGCATTCAGACCTGTGCAACAGGTCAAAACAAAGGAAATATTTGAAAATCACAAATACATGCTTACTGCGATTAGTAGGGAGTAAAAATATTTATAGTTTTGAAGGAAAGAGGGTGCTCTGAGAATTGTATGAATGGTCAAGGTTCATACAAAACCAACAGCAGATGCCCTTCATTATGCAAGGGCTCTGAACTTTTCACCAACAGTTCCGTGGGGCCACTCACATCATTGTGTATATAGAGGGAACCTATGGAGGTGTGTCATGCACAATCTGTGGGCCTGCATGTGCTTTAAAACAAAGCAAAACAAAACCAAGATATAATCCAGTTGACCACGGTGCTTTCACTCCTGACTCTTTACTCCAGGAAGCCATTACTTCATGTATTCGTCTGTCTGTGTCTCCAGTCTTGGGAGTAGTGGTTTGCCCTGCACTCTCCCCTCTCTTATAGATCCAAGTAGAGTTGATTTTTTAGTTTGTGCAGCTTTTAACTTGTTGTTAGGATAGTGTGACAACTTCCAAGCTCCTTACATACAGAACTGGAAACAGCACCTTAGTGCTTTTATAATAAAAAAAGTGAAGTGGTTAAATCTAACTCACAACTTTAGAAAAAAAAATGTTATTTCAGACAGAGAAGAAAGATATTAACATAACATTGAAAAGTTAAAAAAAAAACAAAAGAACAAGAAAACAGAAAAACCATAAACTTAAGAATTCTTCAAAAACAATGAAACAGGTAAACTACTGCTTGGATTAGTCAAGAAAAGTAGAAAAAAATGCATACATTTGTAATTAAGAATGAAAAAGTAATCAATCACAGAAAGAGGGGGAATAAAAACAATTGTAATAAGGTGGTTTTTATAACAATATGCCACCAGAATTGAAAGTCTGGATAAATTGGATAATTTTCTAGAAAAATACAGATTTCCAAAATTGACCAGAAATTACCCCAAATATTAAATAGAAGTGACTATTTTAATACTCCTTATTAATGAACTTGTAAATAAAAAAAGAAACAAATTAAATTTTCTAGCTTCAGACAGTTTTAAATATTTAAAACTGTAAATATTTAAAAAAGTAAATTTGCTGCTGTTTAATTTTAGAGCATAGAAAATAAAAGAAAACTTCATTTGCTTTAAAAAGACTATGAAATTTTGATTTCAAAATAGTATAAAATAGAGTATAAAGATCTTTAATTATAAACAAAATATTTCATAATAAGTTCCAGCAATATATCAAATTCAATCACACCTGATCTTATCCCTACTATCCTGATAATTATATGATGCCTTAGTATTAGTTAATAAAGTACTATAATTTACCATATTATCAAGTTAAATGAGAAAACATTATGCTACATAGTAAATTTTCTTATGCCAAACAGGCATTTGATAATACTTAAAACCAGTCCTGATGAAAAACATTAGTGAAATGATGCTAGAAAGATTTTTACTGTGTTTAATAGGGAAACAATAGGAACATTTCCTCTAAAAGCAGGGTATTTTTTATTATTATTATTTTAACTTCTCAATATACATTGTAGGGAGAGAGGGAGAGGAGAAAGAGGAATGGGTAAAGGGTCATGAAAGTCAGAGAAAGTATTAAGTTTTCCAGTCTTTATCATTTTTAGACATAGGACAATAGGTAAAATAAATTGAAATATAACTAGCCAAAACAAGGAAGTAAAAATAATTATTTGCAAAGAAAATCACCACCACCACCACTACCACCACAATATAACTTCCTGGGATTTGACTATACATATCCAAGGAATGCAGTAAAGAAGTTGATTATTAATTAAATGCATATAATTCTAAAGTTTCTTTTTTTGTTTTTGTAGTTTATTTCAATAAAAAATAGATGTGTATATAGTTTACAAAGTTAATAGCTATACAAGGTCTGTTAATAAAATAAAACAAAACAGCAGAGACAACCAATATTACTTGTATTAGCTGATCATTTAACATTTATCTTCGCTTCTCTATAGAATGTAATACTTTTTCAGTTTGAAGTATTCTTTTTAAATCCCTAGGAGGGCAATAAAGACTTAGCTCTTTTTTCTACTCCTTTCATCCTACATGTTTCTGCTTTTTCCATCTCTTCGTCCTCCTAACAGAGTTTTATGGTATTTTTTTTTATTAAAATCTAGTATATTTATTAATATTGTATGACTAAATAAGTGCTATTTACAGCTGAGTCATGTTGTAAACCTTTGCTACTTTCCTTTTCCTATATAAATCATGGGTCTCAAAGGTCTTCCCTAGTAGGAAACAAAAACCAAAAATCATAAATTAAATGTTTGACTGACTTGACTACTTGAAATGAAAAATGCATGATATACAAACTTATATATTTCTGGCACACACTATAAAACACTTTGAAATATATACTATAATTAAAGAATTTATTTTTAATATACTGTGATCTTTCAAATCCATAAGAATAATTTATTCACCAAAAAAGTGCACTAATACAATCCAAAAAGACACATTCAAAATGAACAATAAGCTTAAAACCATGAGAACTTCAGGAGTAGCTAAAAAGATACCAACAAAATACCTATGACGTGTCACCTTACTCTCATTAAATTATCTACCAACAATTATAAAGAAAAGGAAGATTTGGATACATAGGTACTCTGTTGCAGGTTGTGTTCCTCCAGAAGGCACTGAGGCAAGAATTTAAGCACGAAGTAATCACTTTGGGGGGTGGTCCCAGTATTCACTGGTAGGAAAATCCATAAATGAGACAAAGATGAGTCATTACCACTTTGTGAAACTGAAGCTCATGTCTGCTAAGGGAACTCTGGAAGATTGTGTATAATCCATCTTAAAATTTTCTCATCTATTGGACCAAGTAGCTGGAGTATTTATCCTCCCAATTTCCATCAATCATTGGCAGAGGGTTGCTCAGATGAGGGTTATTTCTTTGGCACCATCAACCTGCCCATATGTGTGGGCCTAGAGAAAGCCCTCACATGGACGGTCAGGGATGGTTGCAGTTGAACAACATTAGTGAGAACTAATCAAGGGAGTGTTGAGGAAGTGTGGGCAGGGCTCCAACCGTGTTTCATACCAGTTATGCAATACAGTGGGCTGATAAATTGGTATGATGTAATCTTTCCGGATGGCATCTGTCTGTCCCTCTCCCTATCTATCAACCATCCCACCTACTTATCTCTATCAACATGTTCCCACCATTAGGAAATTATGCAAGTTGGTCAAAATTCTGCCCTTTTTGTGGTCATATCTTTGGGTTTCTTACCAATTTTTTTTTTCCCTATGTCCATAGTCAGAAGACTATATGAGGAAAATGTGGTATATTCACACAATGGAATATCACTCGGCCATAAAAGAGAATGAAATACTGCCATTTGCAGTAACATCGATGAACTTAGAGAAAATTATGGTAAGTGAAATAATCCAGGCACAGAAAGAGAAATGCCGCATGTCCTCTCTTATAAGTGGGAGCTAAAGACAAAAATTACCAAAACAAATAATAAAAAAAGAAAGAAAAATACAACAATAGCAATAATACATTGAACTTTCAAAAGAAGAGAGCAAAACAGGTTATTAGAGGTGGGAAAGGGGGAGGAGAAGGTAGATAAGGGAAGGATTAATAAAGGGCCAATAAGATTAATTGCATTGTATAATGCTGAATATACTTATTATCCTGATTTAAACATCATGTATTGCACATAGGTATTAATTTTCGATGCTATGCCCCACAAATATGTAAAATCAACTATGTTCCAATAAAAATAAATTAGTACAAAAATAAAAATAATTAAGAAATCAATCTTTCTTCAGAAAAAAATGAAGATTTCTTTATTTGCTATCTCATAACCTATACAAATTTATTTATTTTTTTATATTTATGGAAATTCGTCTTTACAGGAAATTTCTGATTTTCTATATTTTCTGTCTGTATGTAAGTATGTACCTGTTAATGCAGTAATCATCATTCAGTTGTACTACCTGCTTCTCGAGGTGGGGTTATTTTACCAGGATTATGTGGGACAGGTTATTTAATTCATGTATTTTTTCTAATTCTGTAAGTGTGTCACATGTATCTTTCTTGCAAGCACATACTCATATATTACTATTTTTCTACATTCTAGATTTGGGAATTCTTTCCAAGCTGTTACTTTTGATGGAGATTTCAAACCCTTGTATTTCTTGCTTAATGCAATTCAAAATTACTCTTCAGTGTAGCCATTTTATTTTTTTTAAAATTTGACCTTCAATCATTCTTATCTACAAATTATTTTGTATAATTTTAAAACAACTTGATGCTTTAAAAAACAAATTATTTATTAGAAAGTGAATACATTTGCAATGTGTTCAACAAAATACTTTCAAGAAGTGCAAATGAGATAGATCTGAGAATCACATCTTCAAAATTTTTTGACCTCAGTTTTATTTTTTATAAAAAGAAAGCTACTTTATTTCTCTGCATTTGGCATTTTTTGGTCTTTTATTTTTCTTGCACTCTGTTATGAATCTTACCTCCTCAGAGTTTCATTGTTTTTTTTTTTTTGCTCTTTGTTATCTCAAGTTGCATTTCTCAGTTTTATTTTTTATAAAAAGAAAGCTACTTTATTTCTCTGCATTTGGCATTTTTTGGTCTTCTATTTTTCTTGCACTCTGTTATGAGTCTTACCTCCTCAGAGTTTCATTGTTTTTTTTTTTTTGCTCTTTGTTATCTCAAGTTGCATTTAAATTTACTTTTGTCCTGTCTTTTGTTTTTCATCAAAGTGATAGGCTTTTCTTGTATTTTATTCCTAGTAACCTGACCTAGTTCCCTTTTTAAATTTCAGACTTTAGTAGATTTATTTTTCAATTTAGCCAAGTTGATTTCTTGTTATGTTTATTATTTCTTTTACTCATTAGTGTCACTTTTTCTTGCACCCGTGTCTCAAAGAGTATCTTACCCTCCTGAATTAGGTTGCCTCACAGACTCTCCTTTCTTGAAAATTGTCTCCATATTTTCCTAAGCATCTCAATGGTTGGCATAATTGAAATTCACTTTCTCAGTGTTTCTGTTTCCCTGTCTTTTCCTTAAAATCACAAAATTCAGGATATTGACACTGATACAATCCACTGATCTTATTTAGCCTCTCCCAGTTTTACTTACACACATTTGTGTGTGTACATTTAGTTTTACAAAATTTTATCATGTGTAGGTTCATGTATCTTCCACTACTGCCAAGGTACTGAAGAGTTTCATCACACTACACTACAAGGATCCCTTTACCACCTCCTTGCTGCTCTCAAAAAGTTATACAAATGGAATCATACAGGATGTTACTACTTGGGATTGACTTTTTTCACTCAACGTGGTTCTCTGAAGATCCATCCAAGGTGTTGCAGGTATCTATGATTTGCTTCTTTTTATTGTTGCGCAGTGCTTTGTGATATGGTTATACCAAATCACATTTAACCACCCAACTGTTGAAGGATGTCTAGGCCATTTCCAGATTTTAGCTGTTACAAATGAATTTGCTATGAACATTTGTGTACAGTTTTTTTTGGTGTGTGTGTGTAAATATATGTTTTCTTTTAAGTTTAAATTTAATTTTTACTTCAATTGGTTAATAATCCCAACAAATATAACACAGAAGAATATTTTCCCTTCAAATAATACCTATATTTTAAAGTGGACATCCAATAATAATGATAATTTTAAAACGTGCTTTGTCCATATTACTGATTAAATTGATTACATAAGATGGTAATTGATATGATTACATAATCATGCTCTTGCACAGGTTTGATGTTTAATATGACTTTGGCTATTTAAACTTCTAAAGAACAAGACTAACACCCAACCAAACAGCAGATTTTCGCCAAATGTTGAGGCCAAATATTAGTACATTCTTAATGCCTAGAACAACCCTAACTACTGGGACTATTAAACTTTGAACAGTTGCCATGAACTCACCTGGTAATAGTTAATGCACATTTCATGCTTAATTCAAGGTAGAGAACAGAGAAGGGAAAATGAATCTGCTATATGGTAGGTACTTTATAGACTTTAAATAATTGTGTATGTATGTGTATGTGTGCTTGTATCTGTGTGTTAAGCCACTAAATTTAACTCATCCATCATTCATCCATTCTACTAAATTACTATTAAATACCTCTCATATGGCAGACCCAAAGCTAATGCTTATAATTTAATAATTAAATAATACGATCTTTATTCTCCAAGAACTCATTGTTTAGGGTTATTTCTATATGTCTGAAATACAAAGTACCATGTTTCAATTATGACTAAATAGTATTGCTGGAACATGGTAGTATATAATTTTAGTGAACTTATGGTAATATACAGAAAATCAATTTATTTTAGCACAGTGTACCAGATGTGTGTGTGTGTGTGTGTGTGTGTGAGAGAGAGAGAGAGAGAGAGAGAGGAGAGAGAGCACAGCATCTTTATTAAAAATATTTTAAATAGATCCCATCTGAGATATTAATTTGCATTTTAATTCCTCTTCCTTTCTTTCTTTCCTGCATAGGTAGGTGACATTCTTCAGTAAATCTCTCAGTTATGTGTCAGGGCTGAAAATAGAGATATTCTGCAATTTTTATTGTCTGTGGTTTTCTAGAATTTAAATTTTCAGGAGTTTTTCCCAAATGCAAGAAGAGAAGGAAAAGAAGATCTCTGGCTAGAGACTGAGTCTGTGAAGGAACAGGAGGGTGTGTGAGTGAGTTAAACTTCTTCCCCAAACTGAAATAGATTCAGCTGCCCTGCAGGAAAAATGCAGAGTGATCTGTGTTTTTCTGAGTAACGTCTTGAGGTTTGCCTTCTGATGGGACCACTAAGAATGTGGGAAACTACAGAACAGGAATTCTGCATGGTGCATCTAGGAAGACAGGGTTATAGTTCAATTCAAATGAATTCTTTCACTCACACAGCAGAGCATCGCCAAAGTTGAACATTCATTGGGACAATGGGGGACATCTCAGTGACATGCAGGAGTGCTTCACTGATATGGTGCAAGAGCTTGACTTGTGGAATAATCTAGACAAAAAGAAAACCTCTGGAATAATGAAGTTTTGTATATTCTTCAATCTCGAAGAATAAGGCTCAATCAAAATCAAAATGATTTGTAAAGCAGAAAGAGAAGCAATGTTTTGTTTGAACTTGAGTTTGTGTCTTGAGAGTCATACCCTCTCATAGGGCCACGCTACAATAGAAACAAGTTTTTCCATTCTGGGTAGTAGTCTGAACCTCAGGGTCTTTAAGGAGGAGGGTTGTGCTCCTTATAATAAAAATGAAGGAGGGAGTCTCTGGTGGAGCCAACCACAGCTCAGAGGAAGAGTCAAAAGAGAGGAAGAGGTCAGTTTGGCTGCACAGAAGCATAGCAAGGAGAATGGAATGTCTAAAGAGGAAATGCTAATGCGTGTGATGTAAATATCTTCTCATCTGCCTTAAGAAATTTTAAAAACTAAAAACAAAAATCCTGAAATGGTGAATGTGATAGGATTTAAAAATAGAACAGTGAAAGGGTTGCTGTTTGCATAGTGATTTTAATGAGCTAGACAGAGGCAGGCTGTGAAGATAGGGGAACACCTGACATCTGGGTTACAGACTGATTATTAAGGTAGCTAAAATTCAAGTTTGCCATGATCTCAGATTAGAACTATAATTAGAGGCCAGGGTTTGTATTTATCTGGGCAAAAGAAAAAAATACTAACAGACCACATCAATCTTTTTCTCTTTAAAATTAAAGTAAAGGAAAAATAAAAATGCACATCTTGTATACATACACAAACAAACACACATATATTAACTATATGAGAGTACTTCAAAAAGTTAATGGAAAACTAGAATTAAATGGTAACGTAAATCTTTCCATGAACATTTGGAAGTACACTCATATATATATTCTTTTTGAAGTAAATTCCTATTACGTTTGTTGATAATTTTCTTTTCTACAGCACTGACTTTATGAGAAAGGCTATATGCTATAGACTTTTTAAGATGGAACTAAGGTAATAAAAGTAACTATGTACTTCGGTAGTCACGGCTAGAATGATCTATGGAGTCTTGTATCACTGAGCGCCTACTGGATCTTTTGATTGTATGCACGATCTAAAAAAAATTGTGCAATTTTTTTCATGGTAAATTCATTTGAGACCAAACCTTGAAATAGTTTTCACAGTATTATTATACCATGAAACATGGTTTTTGTGTTGTAAACAAGAAGTTAAAAGCAAAACAAAACAAAGAAACAAACAAAAATAAATAAATAAAAAGTGTGTTACTGAGATTTCTCTCTGGGCTCAGAAATGAAAGGGAAAGAACACGTGCATTTCCCATGCTGCAGTCTCTAGATACTATTGGTCTCACATTTTTGTTCCTCATTCATCACCTAGAGAGTTTGACATTTGCAGTTTGTCACTGGGTGAGTCTTAGAGGAGAGAGATGGGCGTGTTGATGCTGATAGCAGCAGAGACTATAATACTAACACTGATAGAGCTGTCATATGGTCTTGACAAACTCTTCCATAGTCCGTTGGTTTTACTCTCCCTAGGAACACCCGGATGCTGAGAGACTTGTGTGATACAAGCCTGGGAATTATTTAGTGAATGTTGATGCTGATAGCAGCAGAGACTATAATACTAACACTGATAGAGCTGTCATATGGTCTTGACAAACTCTTCCATAGTCCGTTGGTTTTACTTTCCCTAGGAACACCCGGATGCTGAGAGACTTGTGTGATACAAGCCTGGGAATTATTTAGTGAAGCCAGACTTCATGTCAGGGCACCTTGGGGTGCAGTCATAAGTTTCACTTTACAGTCATGTGATGGAAGGACAGTGTGAAAGAGACTTCTGGGTCTGACTTGGGACAAATGTTTGGTCATTGATGCTCCTCAAGAAAGACTGTTCCACTGTATAACCATCTTCCTTGTCATTTTGAAAAGTTCATACATGACTTCAGAGGAAAACCTGGTCAATCACTAATTTTACAAAATGGCATGAAAAATTTTGTCTGACTAGATGTTTTGAAGGGATTGGCAAGGAACTAAATTGATAGAGAAAACAGCAGCGGAAAGGTTTTAGAGAAATTACTAAGAAAAAAATAAACAATTGCATTTTCTATGGAGAGAAAAAATATAGAAAACGTAGAGTAGAAAGAAGTTAAATAATAATTAAATTCATATAATCACAAACTAAAAGTAGTGATGGAGACAATGAATTCATAGGACGTTGGAGGGGGGAGAGAGTGTTTGGAAGGATGAGTGTTAAGCTCCATCTCTCTGTTGGGGAGGAAAATACAGAAGAGCTTTCTGTATAGCCAAAGTGGGTAATATTTAAATAGAAGCCAAGCTCAAGAACTATTTTTCAAGAACTATTTTTTCTCATTGAAAATAGAATATTTCAAGGACTGTTTTTTTTCCCATAGAAAATAAAATATCATTTTATGTTCTTTAAAATGAAAGAAATGGGGAAAAAAATGAAAGAAATGTCACTTCAGGAAGGTTAATCTCAATAGACTGCAGACATCATACAGAGTAATATAGCCACTTAGGGCAGACTATGACAAATGAGTGAGAAAAAATATTGTTTTAATTATCTTTGCTTGCTAATAAAAAGGAAAGCCATTCCTGTGTTGTGGCTTCATTATTGAATGCTAAACTCCACTGTACCCTGATCTGAAAACTACTTTCAGAATCTACATGGCCTCTGCTTACTACAGCTCCTGGGGGATGTAGGTTTCTGTCTGCGTAAACCCCTGGGACCTACACAAGGGCTTATGACATGTAGAATAATCTGCTGGGAGGCTCAGCAGAGAGTATACATGTCAAGCTCTAAGACTTGAAAGACACGTCATTTATGCTGTCCTAAGTACATATAAATCTCTATCAGATGTTGAGATTTTATTCATTTTTATTGTTGTGTTTTTCTGAACTTCATTTATCATTCAAATTCTAATGCCCATTTCCAATTACTGGTTTTCCTCCCTGACATGCCACTGCCTCTGTACTCATGTTCTGTCTCTTTTCTGGATACCAACTCTGACCCTAGGTCTTGAAAACTTCTTTCTGAGCTAACTTCTTAAGAAATTATGGAGGCCCTAAAGAGTGCAGAACTCTGCTTCCTCATTGTAGTTTTATCTGAGACCATTAGCTCTGAACTTGATTTGTCCTTAAGCGATCTGTTGTCTTCGTATTAACTCTTTCTGAATTTAACTAATTTCCAGTTGTGGTGCTTGGCCTGTGTGCCATGGTTTCCACTCTGTTTTGGATGTTCTCCACCGATTTTGAATGGTTTTTTTTTGAACCCATCAAACTGCTTGCTGTCTTCTGTCCACAACTTGCTCATACCTGTACTTAATTTTGTAAATGCCTTTTTTTGTTTGTTTGTTTTTCTGAAGTTTCTTTCCATACTGTTATGATTCTGTGTACTTCAAATATGTCAAAAAACATCTCAAAATCCCCGGATTACAGAAATCATTTTTGGCTGTTTACTTCACACTATCATGCATTTCATTTCATTATTTTGTTACCACATTCTAGATTTAAAGTATGCATTCACATTTATTTCTAACCCAATTTATTCTAAAATTGGTTTAATGATTTATACTCATATATATAAGGGTACATTTAAAAGTTCATGGAAAGATTTGTATTATCATTTAATTCTATCTTTCCATGAACTTTTTGAAGTACTCTCATGTAGCAAGGTAAAATTTTTAAAAAATCAAATTAAGAAAATAAAAAATAGGGACACAAAATAAGATGACTATTACTATGTACTAAACTCTTAGCTACAGACTGGACACGCAAATAAATAACCAAGAGAGAAACATAGTTATCAGAATCAATTTTCAATAATAAATTCTTTAAGAAAGTACTACTGAGACAAGACAGACATCCACATATAAATCTCCCATAGAGACAACAGTATGCAATATAGGTGTAAATATCTTTAAGAACACCTTTACAGTAATCATCTACAAGTTCTTTTTTTTTTTTCTGACTGGTAAGGAGGGATCACAACCCTCGGCATGGTGTTGTCTGCACCGCGCTCAGCCAGTGAGCGCACCAGCCATCCCTATATAGGATCCAAGACTGCAGCCTCAGCACTACCAGCATCACCCTCTCCCCAGTGAGCCACTGGGATGGCCCTACAAGTTATTAATAAATAAGATAATTAAGTACACAGCCCAGCAGCCGCTGAGGTAATCCAAGACCCACTTGGCACCAAGGCTCAGTCTAAGGCCTCTGTGGGAAGGGAAACACACAGCCCGGCAGGTGCCAAGGGGAGTTGAGACCTGCACAGAACCAGGGTCTCAGTCTATGGCCATGGAAAGCTGGAGCAGGAGCCAAGGTGGTGTAATATCAACACCGCCACACCTTCTGACACCACAAGAACAGTTAGCCATCACAGTAGAAGCCAGGACCACTCTACAGGAAATCTGCCACTCACTTGACTGCACTGATATAAGTGTCATCAGAAGAGCCTGCAAATAGAGGAGGAAATCTTTAGCCTCATAGCCAACCCCAGAGTACAGATGGAACAGAAGAAGCAAGACCTCTACCAGATGACCAAACATCAATGAAAAAATACTAGAACTACAAACAAACAAGGAGATATAACATCACCAAAGGAATACACTAATGCACAAATTCCAGACCCCACAGAAAAGGGAACTCTTGAAATATCAGAAAAGAAATTACAAGCAATGATCTTAAGAAAGCTCAAAGAAATTAAAGAAGACTCAATTGGAGAACACAAGAAAACAAGAAAAAATTCCAGAATATGAAGGAGGAAATTTACAAAGAGATTAATACCTTTAAAAAGAGTGTAGCACAATTCCTAGAAATGAACAATCCACTCAATGAAATAAAAAACACAACAGAGAGTTTGAGCAGCAGACTAGAGCAAGCAGAAGAAAGAATTTCAGATCTTCAAGATGGTCTTTCGAAAATAACCCAGGCAGACAAAAAAAAAAAAAAAAAAAAAAGGAAAAAGAATTTAAAATAATGAAGAAAATCTGAGAGAGATAGCAGATAACCTCAAGCACTCTAAAATCCAAATTGTGGGTATTCCAGAAGGGGAAGAGAAAGGAAAATGTATTGAAAACCTATTCAAGGAAATAATAACAGAAAACTTGCCAGCTGTAGGGAGAGATGCAGACTTTCAGATTCAGAAAGCTCAAAGGTCCCCAAACAGATTCAATACAAAAAGATCCTCTCCAAGACACTTTATAGCCAAATGTGCAAAGCTTGAAGAAAAAGGGAGAGTTCTAAAAGCAGGAAGAGAAAATTGTCAAGTCACCTATAAGGGAACCTCCATTAGGCTAACAGCAGACTTTTCAACTGAAACCCTATGGACCAGAAGAAAGCGGAATAATATATTCAAAACACTAAAAGAAAAAAATTGCCTGCCAAGAATACTTTACCCAGCAAGGCTCTCCTTCAGAAATGAGGGAGAAATAGTGTATTTCCCAGATAAACAAAAATTATGGGATGTCTCCACCACATGACCCGCTCTGCAAGAAATTCTCAAGGGAGTCCTGCATCTGAAATCTGAATAATGATGATTACCATCACGGATACATAAGAAAGAGCAAAACCTGCCATTAAAACAAAAACACCAGTGAGACAGAGTAAGAAGCTAAATCATGCCACCTCAAATTTCCAGCTAATATTGAAGAAGAGAAATAAAAGGGAAAGTAATGATCAAAAGATAATTAAAACATCTAAACAAAAAAGCAATTAAATGAGAGGAATTAAGCAATACCTGTCAATAACTACCCTAAATGTGAATGGATTTACTCCCCATTCAAAAGTCGCAGATTGACTGATTGGATTAAAAAGCTAGACCCAAGTATATGCTGTCCTTAAGAGACCCCTCTCACCTATAGAGAAACACACAGACTAAAAGTGAAGTGGAGGAAAAGATGTACCATGAAAATGGAAACCAAAAACAAGCAGGAGTAACTTCTTATATCAGATAAAATAGACTTTAAACCAAAAAACATAAAAAGAGACAAAGAAGGCCACTATATAATGACAAAAGGATCTATCCAGCTAGAAGACATAACAATCTTAAACATGTATGCACCAAATACTGGAGCAGCCAGATATATAAAGTAAACACTCTTAGACCTAAAGAAAGAAATAGTCCCTATTACATTGATAGTGGGTGACTTGAACACCCCTCTCTCAGTATAGGACTGATCTTGCAGGCAACAAATCAACAAAGAGACACAAGATTTAAACTACACCTTAGACCAACTGGACCTAACAACTAAGAAATATACTTTCTTCTCATCAGCACATGGAACATTCTCTAGGATAGACAACATATTAGGTCACAAATCTAGTCTCAGCAAATTTACAAAATTGAAATCATCCCAAGTATCTTTTCAGACAACAATGGACTAAAACTGGAAGTCAATAGCAAGCAAAACCATCAAAACTATACAAATACATGGAAACTACACAATAGGCTCATGAATGACGTATGAGTCTAAGAAGAAATTAAACAGGAAATTAAAAAATTTCTTGAAACTAATGAAAATAAAGATACATCATACCAGAACTGGTGGGATACTGCAAAAACAGTATTAAGAGGCAAATTTATTGCGGTAAATGCTTACATCAAAAGAATGGAAAGTCTTCAAATGAACAACCTAACACTCTCCCTCAAATAACTTGAAAAACAGCAACAATCCAATCCTAAAGGTAGTAGGCAGAAAGAAATAATTTAAGATCAGAGCAGAACTAAATGAAATAGAGACCAACAAGTGATAGAAAAGATCAACAAAACAAAAAGTTGGTTTCTCAAGAAGATAAACAAAAAAGACAAATGATTAGCTAGGTTAACAACAACAACAAAAAAAAAAAATAGAGAGAAAGAGAGAAGACTCAAATAATAAAAATCAGAAATGAACAGGGAAACATTACAACTGATACCACAGAAATATGAAGAATCATTAGAGACTATTATAGACAACTGTATAACAACAAATATGAAAACCTGGAAGATATGGATAAGTTTCTGGATACATGCAAACTACCCAGAAGGGAGAGAAAACCTGAACAGACCAATAATAAACAGTAGATTGAAGCAGTAATCAGTAATCTCCCAACAAAGTAAAGCCCAGGTCTGGATGGCTTTACAGCTGAGTTCTACCAAACATTTAAGGAGAAATTAATACCAACTCTCCTCAAACTATTCCAAAACATTGAAACAGAAGCCATTCTACCAAACTCATTCTATGAGGCCAACATAACTCTGATACCAAAACCAGATAAAGACACAACAAAAAATAAAAATTACAGACCAATATCCTTGATGAACCTAGATACAAAAATCCTCAATAAAATATTAGAAATCAGAATACAGCATTACATCAAAAAAATTATACACCATGATCAAGTGGGGTTCATCCCAGGGATGCAAGGATGGCTCAACATACAGAAGTCAATAAATATGATACATCACCTCAACAAACTCAAGGACAAAGACCATGTGATTATCTCAACAGATGCTGAAAAAGCATTTGACAAAATTAAACATCCTTTCATGATAAAGACTCTCAACAAATTAGGTATTGAAGGAAAATACCTTAACACAATAAAAGCCATTTATCGCAAGCCCACTTCCAGTATCATTCTTAACGGGGAAAAACTGAAGGCTTTTCCCTTAGGAACAGGAACAAGACATGGATGCCCACTCTCACCACTTCTATTCAACATAGTACTGGAGGTACTATCCACAGCAATCAGACAAGAGAAAGAAATAAATTGAATCCAGATTGGAAAAGATGAAGTCAAACTTTCCCTATTTGCAGATGACATGATACTATATATAGAAAAACATAAAGACTATCAAAAACTCCTAGAGCTGGTTAATAACTTCAGTTACATTGCAGGGTACAAAATAAATGCACCCAAATCAGTTGCATTTATATACTCAAATAATGAACTAACAGAAAGAGAAATAAAGTAAGCTCACTTACAATTGTCACACACACACAAAAAGTACCTAGGGATCAATTTAACCAAGGAGGTGAAAGACCTCTACAATGAGAACTACAAAGCACTTCTGAAAGAAATTAAAGAAGACACAAAAAGATGGAAAGATATCCCATGCTCTTGGATTGGAAGAATTAACATTGTGAACATGTCTATACTACCCAAAGTGATCTACAGATTCAAGGCAATCCCCATCAAAATACCAATGACATTCTTCACAGAAATAGAAAAAACAATCTTACCCTTCATAAAGAACAACAAAAGACCCCGAATAGCCAAAGCAATCGTGAGCAAATAAATAAATAAATAAATAAATAAATAAAGCCAGAGGCATAACACTACCTAACTTCAAATTATACTACAAAGCTATTGTAACCAAAACAGTGTGGCACTGGTATAAAAACAGACATTCAGACCAGTGGAGTAGAATTGAGAACCCAGAAATCACCCCTCAGGCTTATAGCCATGTGGTATTGGACAAAGGCAACAAAAATCTACATTGGGGAAAAGTCTGCCTCTTCAACAAGTGGTGCAGGAAAACCTGGATATGCATATGCAGAAGAATGAAACTAGATATGCATCTCTTACCACACAGTAAAGTCAACTCAAAATGGTTTAAAGACAAGTATAAGAGCTGAATCTGTAACATTACTAAGGGAAAATATAGGTAAAACACTTCAGCAATTAGGTCTGGGCACAGACTTTATGAACATGAGCACGAAAGCACAAGCAGTAAAAGAAAAAATAAAAAAATAGGACTATATCAAACTAAAAAGCTTCTGCACAGCAAAGGAAACAACCAAAAGAGTGAGATGACCACCTACAGAGTGAGAGAAAATTTTTGCTAACTATGCATCCAACAAAGGATTAATATCCATAATATACAAGGAACTCAAGCAATTATAAAATAAAAAAATAACCCAATTAAAAAACGTGCAAAGGAGCTGAAAAGACATTTTTCAAAGGAAGACATACCAATAGCCAACAGGTACATGAAAAAATGCTCAACATCACTCGTCATCAGAGAAATGCAAATTAAAACTACATTGAGATGCCACCTCACCTCAGACTGGCTATAATCAAAAAGTTGGTGAATAACAAATGCTGGTGAGGATGTGGAGAGAAGGAACTCTTCTACACTGTTGGTGGGACTGTAAATTAGTATAACCACAATGGAAAACAGTATGAATGTTTCTCAAACAACTACAGATTGATCTTCCATATGATCCAGAAATTCCACTTCTGGGTATATACCCAGAGGGATGGAAATCATCATGTCAAAGGGATACCTGCACTCCCATGTTCATCACAGCTCTGTTTACAGTAGCCAAGACATGGAACCAACCTAAATGTCCATTGATGGATGATTGGATGAGGAAACTGTGGTATATTTACCATGGAATTCTACTCTGCCATAAAAAAGAATGAAATTCTCCCATTTGCAACAACATGGATGAGCCTGGAGAAACTTATATTGAGTAAAATAAGCAAAGCACAGAGGGATAAATACCGCATGTACTCACTCATAAGTGGGAACTAAGAGAGAAAGAAGGAAGGAAAGAAAGACCATGGCGGTGCATTGGACTTGCAGAGGGAGAGAACATTCCTTGGGATACAAAATGGAGTGGGCAGTAAAGGGGGAGGGAGAGAGAGTTTGGGGGGTAATTAGGTGGGGGACAAGGGGTACAAATGCAATTGTGCTAATGAGTATACCGCCAGTATGAATCTGGCCCTCACATCATGGGCACGAGGGGTGATAATCAGCTTTGTGTCACATGAATATTCATAACCAATAAAAAATAAAAATAAATAAAAAACTAAAACTAAAACTTTAAATTTAAACTGCCAGTATCTGAGTCCAGAGCAAATCAGAGCAAAAGACAATATTAAAAAGCAGGCAAGGCCACTTCTAAACAAATATTTTCCAAGATCAGTACCAACAGTTTCCCTTTTGCAAGAATTGTTTCTTTTCCTCTGGTTGGTTCACCATGTCTGAGCGAGAAGAACTAATGATTTGATACACTGGTCAGTGAATAAAAAGCCAACTCGGAGAAGAAGAGTACTCACAGTCCAGGGAAAAACAATGAATTCATCGGCCAGCTTCTCCGGCAGCCTCCTCACTTCAGTGGGCTGCTGTGCTTCTGACTGGCTGTGATGTTGAAAACCAACAACTCCTGCTTTATCAGAAGCCAAAGCTAGTAAATATCCTGATATATACCACACACACATCCTACATAAAACACACACACATGCACATGCACGCCTGCACAAACACGCATACTTCTTTTTCTTTCTTATAGGACACATCAGGAAGGAAGCCTTCCTCTTCCACCCATAGGGGTTGTGAGATGAACCATTGTGATTAAATCTAGAAACAATTGTATATCTTTCTAAAATCTTTCCTAGGCACTACTTAAAAGTCTCCAGATTTGAATAACTTAGAATATTAGAGGGGCATAAAGAAGGCGGGTATAACTGTGCAGTCTGGCACACTCCCAGGTGGAGTACAAGTAGACAGGTAGATAGCAAGTCTGCAACCCAGATGAGATGTTTGAGTTCTACACAGATTTGGGAATTATTAACATAAAGCTGGTTTGTAAAGCCCTGGAAATGGACGATATCCCCCATGGAGAGATAGGGAGAAGGAGTCCAGACCAAGGCTGAGGCCGTCCAAGAGTCAGAAATTAGAAAGTGAAATGAGAAACAAAAGAGACTGAAAAGAGACAGCCAGAGAAGGTGAAAGACACTGAGGGTATCCAACATTATGGAAGGCAAGAAGAGAAGGCATCTCAGAAAATGCTATCTGTTTTGAATGACTGAGTGGTCCCAGAAAAAAATTCAAAACTGGCAGTGAATATGACAGCACCGAGGCCATTGTTACTTTTCCCCAGAGGACATTTTTGCAGCGTCATGGAGAAGGAAGACAGGTGTTTGTGAGAGAATGACAAAATGAGAGGTGAGGAAGCAGAGACTGTGTGTTTGCAAAATGTGTTCCAGCAGCTGGACCATGAAGAAAAGCTGGAGAATTAAGTAAAGTGGAAGGTGAGGTACGATAAAGGAGAGGTGAGGAAGCAGAGACTGTGTGTTTGCAAAATGTGTTCCAGTAGCTGGACCATGAAGAAAAGCTGGAGAATTAAGTAAAGTGGAAGGTGAGGTACGATAAAGGAGACTTTTGTGTTAAGAGATGGTTATTAGAATATGTTTTTAAAAGAACCCTGTAAAGGGGGAGAGATTCCTTTATATAAAAAAAAAAAGTATGTATGCACAACCCTGCCTTCTATTTCAAGGAATTCATGAATCTCATTAAACCCTTTCAGAATCCATAGATCCAAGTTTAATAGCAGCTGCTCTAAGATGTACTTATTCAACTAAAAAAAGAGATGAGCTTTCACATAAAATTTTGAAGTATGAGATTGGTGTCTTTATTCACTTACCTCTACTACACATTGATTTATCAAGGAATCTATCTTCTCTCCTTTTTTACATTTCCTTTCTTAGTGTTACTTAGTTACTGTGTTGGGAAACTACATGAAAGACTAGGAAGCTCATTGCCTCAGTTGGGAATAAAATATCATGTAAGATTATTTGAAATAATAATGATTTTAACAACTTTGGACTCTGGAGGAAAGAAAGTGCTGACCCTATGTAGGTGATCAAGCAATTGCTAGTACTTCTGCCCATTTCTGTAGTTCTGAGAAATCTATAGAGAAGGGATATAAAGTTTAAAGATGTTCTTTGTGTTTTTAGGACAGTGACTTAGGGTGCACAGTTCAGTATCATGACCATTTAAAAATGATTTTTACTAATACTCATGGCTGAATTGATTATAAATTGAACATGTCACCTTTCTGCTTCTATGCTATGTGTCTATAATAGGGAAATCAGAATGTATTGACATTTTTGTCATTTTCTTATCAATATAGGTCCCAGACTACCCCCACCTCTAGAATCCCAAAATGACAGAAATAACTACAAATGAGGGGGAATAGTTCGCCTTTTTCTATAATTAAAGAAATATAATTAAATAATTATAACAAATGTTTTCTAACTGAAGATAGAGAAGACTTTCATGTCAGTATCAACAATAGCAGAATTATTTATTTTAAAAATAGAAATTCTTAAGTGTGATCTGGTCAAACAATTGGGGAGAAAGTCACTAAGGTTTTATTTTGTTTTCAGTCTAAACATTTTCCAGTATTACTTGCTAAAAACACCATGCATACTCGAATGTTGCCATGAGTTCTTTTTTTGAGAAAAGAGGTCAAAACATTATTTTAATAGAACTGGAAACCAAAGTAATGTGTGCTTGTGCCAGTTTTCTAAAGGTGGTGACCACAGAGAATGCAAGGTGGCAGGAGGCAAGATTGGAGATTGGGAGAGACCTTCTGATGCAGTGCTCTGGCCCGGGTTTCTAATTCCCTATCTTCACACGGAGGAGAGATGTTAGTAGAAATCAAAGCTTGGCCAGGTCATATTAAGACTTTCATCCATCAAACATGTTATTTTGCTTCTGTTAGTGACTGATACCTGATAAAATTTCTTATAATTTACCCTGGACTTTGTATTTTCAACATACTTTACAGTCTCTAGTGAAGTACAAGTATCTACATGTGAGGCTCAATTTGTATGAAATTTATCATATTCTCTTCTTCTACCCTATGCCCTTTTACTGATAAGCCTATTTCAGTAGGGTTTACTGACAAAGTATGTTCATCCGACAAGCATATGGCAGTTTTGAAGTCTCAATTAATTTAAAGAGCTCTCTCTACATAAAGAATTATGTAGTTTAAATACTTCTTAAACTATTTTTCAAAGTATGTTCATCCGACAAGCATATGGCAGTTTTGAAGTCTCAATCAATTTAAAGAGCTCTCTCTACATAAAGAATTATGTAGTTTAAATACTTCTTAAACTATTTTTTTCATATGATTAATTATGGACATCTTTTTAAAGAAACATTTGTATAGTACGTTACCTGCAATATTTGATGTGAAAGACTTTAGTTTTTGAGATTTTCAGTAATGCCATTACCTCTTAAAGTGTCTTTATCATCACTTAGTCACAGAAATGAAATCAGGGCCCCAAACAACAGCCCTGAGAGGCCTTTCGACAGATACAGAAACTTGAGGTTGTGAACTTGGTAGTTTATATCAGTGAGGCAGATATGGGATTGTGTGAGGGCACTTAAATTGATGGAAAGGGTCTGCAACAAATTTATTGGCAAAACATTGCACAATTTCACCAATGACTGGTTTATTAAGTACATCACATAATCCTGGAAAGTACATTGTTATAGTTATTAAAAAATAAATCAACATCAAGATACAAAAGGTATCTTCAGAATAAAATTGAACACCACTGGCAATTATAAAGTACAATCTTTTATAAACTGAGCCTAACATCTTATAATGTGTAAGAATTTCAATGTATCTGAGTGATTAGGAAATGCTAAGATGAGAAAATTTAGGATTAAATGCAAAAGATCATATAGAAAAAGAGCTCATGTGAATATAGGAAGAATGTTGAAAATTTCATTTTGTTATTTAGCCTCTGCATGCCAACAACTCTTAAGTTTCTTTGTTCTGTGATTTTATTTTAACTTAAAATAATCATTTGCAACAGGTATTTTATTCCCATTTGAAGAAATTGGGATGTTAAATTGCCTGGTTTTCTACTGTATAATTCTTGCTCCCAACTGAGTAAGAGAATTAAACACTAGGAAATGAAATGTAAAAAAGGAAGAAGATAAACTTCATAATATTCAATAAGATATATAATAAAAACTTATCAACTATAGGAAGTTATAATTTGAAGAAAAGAGCATTCATTTTAAAACCATATTCCTTGTCAGAAACATCATTACTTATGGAAGATTTAATCCAGAAAGCATAGAGATTATATATTGCTGGATGTCAGAAAACCTAGGTAATAGTAGAAAATATTAAGCAGTATAATATAAAATTTGTACAAAGGGTAAATGTTACATTTGGGAATCTAAGGCAAGTGAAAGAGGATTAATTATTAATATTAGGGAGACAGTAAAATGGTACTTAGTAAAACAGACAGGGTCTCTGAATAGGGAAAATTGCCAAGAAGAAGTTGGTGATAAAGTCTGTGGGCTTCAAGAAGGTGCCCAAAATGGGCCTCAAGGAGCTGTTTATCATCTCACATGAACCAAAGTCTTTGAGGTTAGGTAGACACCAGAACCACTCAGCTATCCTCTAATACAGGACCTATTATTTCAAAGGCCTCTGAATCTTTCATCACACACACACACACACACACACACACACACACACACACACACACACACACACACA
>NW_007729479.1:78632-91075 GCF_000696425.1 Galeopterus variegatus
TTAGAACAGGTAGATGTTAACATTACGTTAACTGTTCAACAATAGCTACGTTCTTGCCATAAAAATAATGAAATCCTGCCATTCACAGCAACATGAATGAGCTTGGAGAAAATTATGTTAAGTGAAATAAGCCAGGCACTGAAAAAGAAATACCACATGTCCTCACTCTTAAGTGGGAGCTAAGAAAGTAAGAAAGAAAGACAATAATAAAATGTTGAATTTTCAGAAGGAGAGAACAGACCTATAGTTACTAGAGGTGGGAAAGGGGGAGCGAGGGGAGGAAAGGGAGTAATTGGGTAAGGGACACAAAAAGCAATTATGATTTGTAATGATGAACATGCTAATAATATTGATTTGATTATCACACACTGTATGCAAATACTCATAGTCAACTCTGCACTCCATAAATATGTATAAACAACAACAAAAAATGATAGCTATATTCTTAGTCTGTGAAATAAGAAAAAACAGGCAAGGAATAAATATGCAAAGTGGTTAATCAATATAAATAAATAAAGCTGATTATTGTTTGGTTTATAAAACATGACTTTATAACCTTGGATAAAAAGTAAAAGTAAGAACACTGGATGTGCAGAGTAGTAAAGCTTGGAAGCAAGAGCTCATGTGATTTGTGGACAGGTGCTGGCCCATAAGGTATGGGTCATGTTGTAAACAAAGTATAGAAAAGTTTAGAAACTTGTATAGCAATTTGCAGAGTAACTTTATGTCTGTTAAAGCTAATAACATGCATTTTTGTGTCTTTAATTTTTAATTTCATTTATTTTAACATATATTATAGAAGTATTAATCGTCAATTAAAAATGTGTTCAGCTTATTTTTTTTTTTTGTCTTTTTCGTGACTGGTAAGAGGATCACAACCCTTGGTGTGGGGTCGCCTGCACTGCGCTCAGCCAGTGAGCGCACCAGCCAGTCCTATATAGGACCTGAACCCGTGGTGGGAGCGTCACTGCGCTCCCAGCGCTGCACCCTCCCGAGTGCGCAACGGGGCCGGCCCATGTTCAGCTTTTTATGCCCTTTATTGTTTTATTTTATGTGTCCAGTATTTTTATTCTATTGTAGATTACAGAAGTTATTGCCTGCAAGGATGGGGAGAAAATAATCCTTCACCACAAAGAATTTGAGGAGCACTGATAGAGGGTTTTGTAGGTGCTGTGAATCTTCAGGAAAAAATGCAGGTCAGCAATTGAATTCTCAAATAAAGAAATTACTAAAATGAAGATTTTATGAAAAGTGAGATTCCAGTAGTAAAAACAACCTAGGACAATACTACATATTAGCTTCATTGCAATCTGTTCTCTTCAGTGTGGGTGAAGAAAAGCTTGCAGGGGATAATTCTTTCCATAGCGAAACTGAGTCATCCATCTTCGTGTAGCTTAGTTCCAAGGCAGAGGAAAGCACATTTCTCTGGGGCATTCCATAATTTGACCACCACCCATGAAATATTAGCAAAATCCTATCTTAGATAATAAACAGGGTGGTAAATTGTAGAAGTTATGAAAATAATCACATTTTTATATTGGAAAATATTATGTGTTTATGAAAGTACCAGATATATTACCGAGTTAAAAAGATCTATAATCCTACAATCTAGAGATGATCCCATGATTTTAAGTGTTACATTATTGTCACTTTCTCTGTGAGCATACTTTTTCAAAATTTCTGTAATGCTGTATCTTTTTTTGTCTGGATTTTCCACTAAATATTACATAGTGGTTGTATTAATTTCCTAGGGTTGCTGTAACAAAGTACCAGAAACTAATGAATTAAACAACAGAAATTTATTGTCTCCCAGTTTTGGAGGCTGGAAGTCTGAGATCAAGGTGTTGGGAGGGTTGATGCCTACCGAGAGCTGTAAGGACTGCGAAGAAGAATCTCTTCCATGCCTCTGCCCTGGCTTCTGGTGGTTTTCTGATGATCTTTAGCATTGCTTGGCTTGTAGATGCATGACCCCTATCTCAGCCTTCATGTTCACATGGCATTCTCACTGTGTGCACATCTATGTCCAAATTTCCCCTATTTACAAGGACCTGTCTATATTATAGCCATTTCATTGGTGGGGACATTGAGTTCCTGAGACGTTAAATAAATTGTTTGAGATCACAAAGCTAGTTAGTGGTAGAGCCATGACTGAAAGACATATATCTGATTCTCACAATTTGAGAACTTTCTTCAACTCTTTGATATATCCTCCACTGTTAATGTAGATTTTCCAACTTAGAGAGGATGTTTAGAGGGTTAATAAGATTTATGTCTGATTAATGATACATAAATGTACCTAGTCATCAATACTATTACAGTAAATTTGGAAAATAGTCTTGTTTTTTATTTTTAAAAATTTATGAACAGAAAATCAGTGTTCTGAGTGCATGAGCAACTTTAATTAGACCTCGATAAATCTTAGAAATAAGTATAATTGTAGTTCTGTCCACATAATGCCTCACTTTTTTCCCTCTAAATCTCTTGGTTGGTATTATCTACTATAGCAATGGTACTTCAGTGTCAGTATGCATAAGAATTACCTGAAAAAAAAAAGATGCAGATACTGTAGCCTGAAGCCATATACTTAGCTTAAATGTCTTAGAAAGGGCCTCATAATTTTTAACAACTATCTTAAAAATAATAAACACAATTGTATTCTGAAAAAAATACTGAAAAAATTAATATATGTCTAAATTTTAGAACTTCATGGTGATGTCAGAGAGGTCTGGGAGGCCTGATAGTTGGCCCCAACCCACCCCATTCTCTTACCGGGTTCTTGACACTACCACAGGAAAGAATTCAAGAGCAGAGTCATAGTAGAAAGTGAGAATAGGTTTAGTAAAATGAACAAGAGACACAGATTTCACAGAGAGAGTAAGGCCTAGCTCCAGAGACTGAGCAATTCTTGCACCAAGTTTAATACAAAAGTAAGAAATACACACTTAAAGTTTAGTACAGAATGAAGGCTAGGCTGGCTCAAGAGAGTGAGCAGCCACCTGCTAAAAGTAAGCTTAACACAAAAGTAAAGCATATACTTCTCAGCCAGCAAATTGCAGGTCGGCCCTAGGAAAGTGAGTGCAACCCTGCCTTCTGCCAGGGTTCAACTTTTATTGTTTTGCTATCTAATATAGATTCATGCTATCTAATGGATATTCAGTTAAGGGGGTGGTTTCCCGTTATGTAACATAGTCCTGTACATGCTCAGTTGGTCTCTTTTTGGAGCATGTTTATCGGTCAAATCCTATCACATGTACTGAACATATTCTAGGATATTCTGTGCTCTTTAGCACCTCTAGTGGAAGGTCATTCAAGGGATAAACTCCACCTTACTAAGCATGCTCAGCTACCAGCGTTATAGAACCCTTCTCTACTGAGCATGCCCAGCTGGATTTGCTTAAGCTTGAGACCCCCTGTGTTCTCAATTTCCCCATATAAGTGCCAAAAATAGGTCTAACAAGTGAGAGTAACTTTTCTCTAGGGGGGTGCCTAGAGGAGAAGCCTGAGACTTTGGGAAATGGTTTGAAACTCAGAGGTGGGTAACCTGAGCCCAGGGACACTGAACACCTCCTATCTCAATGGGAAATTTTCAGTAGAAAATCCCATTCTAGAGAAATGTTTCTCAAACTTTGTTGTACCTCAGGATCACCAGATTTGTTAAATGTTCAGGTGTTAGGTTCCTGGAGATATCAATTCAGAAGGTCCTGGGAATAGTCATGAGTAGTTTGGGCATATTTATTGGTAACAAGATCATCAGGCTATCCTGTACTATACCAAAATCATGAAAATGGTGCTGTAGAGTTTATATGAATTAAAGAATTGCTTATGAGCTTATTATCAGTGGAATGCCTTAGGAGTCCTAATATACTTCCACTGAGTGGCTTTGGTAGAAAGAATCGCACATTATATTCTGCAAGGTCACATCTGATTGATGATATCTGAAATCTTTTAAAAATGAAAACTTTACATAGTGACAGAATGAGGAATTTTAAATACAGTGTACTCGTAGAGATGTGTTAATGGGCCTTGCATATTCATCTTCTATATTAGACACTAAATTTTTATCTGGAAACTTCAGAGTACTGCCACCCCAGAATTGAAGAATAGTCAGGTACTTTTTACTGACTTGAACTTTCAGATATCAACCATGAATGTCAACAGCAGGTAAAGTTAAAAAAAAATTGTGAATTTAATATAAAATGCATAATAGAGAGTCTAAAATACCTTTTCTGGATTGAATCAGAACATCAAAGCCCTTAGTACAGAGACTGCATAATTTTGGAGCATCATGGAATAACTTTCATTAAATTTTAATTTAGGTTGTATAATAGGGACACAATAAGAGGCAACACAGAAATATCACTAAAAAACTCATTGCTGACTTTTATTTGCTTTACATATGGTGATGAGCATGTTGTTCACTAAAGAAAGTGATGTTGTTGTAAAGAAATATAGAGACCTTTTCCTTCAACTATTAGAATCAAGAACACTTATTATCGACAAACTGTTTTATGGCCACTGAGAATCAGATAAATGATTAGATTTCTCATTTTGGGTTAGCTTCTGAAAGGCTGAGTAAAAGACATGACCTACTTTCTAGCAGGAAATTATGTGCCCTGATCTCACCCCTAGATTTATCTCACTTTTTTTAGTTATTTTCCTCCTTATTCCTTTCAATTCATTTTAGATAAAAAATAAAATTTCTTATAATGTTTCTATTTTATAAATCACTCTAAATCATATATTGTGACATGGTCAGGTAAAATTTAATTAAATAAACTGATAGATAATAAAACATTTCTTATTAAACTAACATAATATTTTAAGATATTTTCTATGTTTAGTTGTTTCACATTAACTTCAACCTTATTCATTAAGAAAACAATATATTAGCCATTGCTCAGTACAGTTATCAAAATGCTCTTTGTAACATAAACATATATATTTAAAATGTGTCTTCACTGTCCTCATTACTTACAATTTTGCAGTATTAAAGAACGTTAATTATCAAATTTTTATTTGCTTTCAAAGAAGTAGATATCAGTATTAAAAATTATGATCGGATTTTTAAAAAAAATATTCACTTATGATTAAGCGTAGCTTTAGTGTATAGACTCTGATAAAACATACTCAATAAATAATTTATAGCTACTCTTTCCATTGCTCATTTTGGAAAATCATGATGGGTTCCTCAGTTTAGCCAGGTGGCTCCTATATTCTTGTACGTACATACATAGCTTCTGGATATTACCAGACCAGGATTTTCCACAGTGGATGGGGAAAGGGTTAAGTTTAAGTAATTGTAACACAGGGGAAAATTCATAAAGGAAGCTATAATGTGTAGGTGTGTGCCATAATAATTAAGTATTTGCATAGTTGACTGCAGCCCTTATTAAGCAATGTGCCAAATGCCAGGCTATTTTACATAATGGATGTGGGGGAACAGTCACACACAGCAAAGTAATAGTGCACATTAATAAAAGTTTGCACAGTGTGTGTCCTTCATGCAGGCTGTAGTGACAAATATCCATGCCTTTACAAACTACATGACATTACAACATCGTTTAGTCCTCTGGGACTTGCCGGCCATTTGCCGTCTATCATTTCTTTTCTGCAGTGGTGTGTATGCTTTCAGTGATCTTAACAGAAGGTCACAGCCAGTGAAGTTTCCTTACCAAACATTTCTTTTTTTCCTGTCTGGGGATTTGAGTGGTTTGCTTTTAAGCTTTATTGGACTTCATTTTAGTGAATGTCCCAAGGAGATTCAGAGTAGGTCCTAGGACCCAAGTCTTCCATCAATGTGTTTGCTCTATGCGCTCTTGTGTTTTTCCCAGTTCTCATTTCTAGAAATAACTGCTGAAGCATTTGAAGTAACACTTTTATTGTCTTTAACCTTATCTCATGTTACTTTTAAGGTTTATATATTTCTCAGTCTCTCTACTTTGATGCCTATTGGCTACAAGCAGATTGGCAGTGACACTATAATATCCCTATTAAAACTGCATCTCTCTCCCCATCAAAGTTCCTTTCACTCAGGCTCAACCATCAAAGAAGTTGGTGACTGATAGTTAAAGAGCACATCACCAGAGATCAGGATACAGTGTTCTCACTACATAAAATAACTTTGCCTGCTTTAAGCTGAACAGGCATAGCAAATTATCTTGTTCCCAATTTTATTTCCAAGCCACTGTTTAACAATGGACCTTTGCAAAGGGACATATTAAAACATCACCCCATCATCTCAGGTCTTGGTCGTCCAATGGTGAAATTGAAAGAATGCACACACAGGGGAGGACACTGTGCCTTTTCCAGAAGAGACAAACCTGTAATCTTATCCAAGGCACTCAATTACAGCTCTGTGACGGGGGTAGTGGACATTAACACCAGGGCTGCTCTGAGCATCCCCAAAGCGCCAACACCTGGATAGTCTTTTATCCTCTGCCTCGTCATTTCCCACATGGTATTTTTAGCACCTCACAAAGCTGGCGTGCTGGGCATCTGTCCGTCCTACTTCACTATCTCTTGGCCTCTTTCATTTTGAGGAAGGCGGGTACTGGTATAATAGTCGAATAGTAAGCTAGCTCCAGACAGATGTCTGCACTGTTTCTCTACCTCCTGTGCAAATATTCTGAGCGTGGCTAGAATAAGAATGGGAACTGAGGAGAGGAGAAAAATAAATTACTTATATTTGGGCCAGATTTCAAGTCTTTTGTGTGTGGTACTTATTTCATTTGGGAGGAGTAAGAATATGATAAGCAAGTGGTTTGGTAAAGCCTCATGACTTACAATGTCTTTGAGGATCTTCTTTTATTTAATTGTTTATGAATCTTCATATGATACAAAGCTGACTGTCACTCCTTGTGCCCATGGTATGGGGCTCGGATTCATACTGGCTGTATGAGGATTTTCTTTATGTGAGCACAAGGAACCAGTACTACCTGTGCTAGACTAACTGTATTGTGAAGAAATAAGTCATTTCTAAATATTCAAAAATAATTATGGAATGTGAATTCTAAATGAAAGGGACTTACATTATTGAATTTTTTGAAAATGGTTCCAGCTTTTGACAAAATTTTTGTTCAATCTATTCAAGAAATGCGATCCTCAGTCCTAATCTATTCTCAACATTATCCTTGATATAGATGTTGATTTCATGTCTAAATCAACCAGTTGTGAAACCACACTTGATCTGTGCTCTCCAAACGGTCAAACTACTACTATGGCCTAAACAATTTGTAGGCCCTTGACTATTTTGATGGTTAATGTACTAATATGTTTGCTAGTTCAGAATAAATCCAGGATTTTCTAAACCCATGACTTGCTGTGCCGGTCCTGGGCTGGTTTCCTCCCAGATCTATTCCTGGCACTTCTGCTTTGCTCTGTATTGCAGAAGGCTCATCCCTGCAAACTAATTTCTCTGGGTCTCTTGCCAAGTCGTTACCACTTATGTTGGGACAATGAGAGGCATTGGAGGGAGATAGGCAGGAGGAAGAAAGGGAGGAGTCCCCTCTCTCATTGCTTTTGGCGGGTGTCTCTGAGGGTGTCTGAGTCTCTGCTGTGAGCCCAAGTTTTGTCAGGCAGTCTCTCCTGCTCCAGTACCAGCTTCCTCCAGGCAGAATCTGCTATGGTTTCAGACCCTTCCAAAATGGAATTCAGTAGGAAACATAGAAATGAAAACCCTGTGTCTGGCTTTCAGCTCAACCAACATCCTGTTGCATGGGCATGGGATTGCTCTTCAAGAGAACCTTCTGTGGAGAACATAATTAACTGACAGGTGCTGGCTGCTGTGTATTTGGATACATGATGCCTTTCATGCCAAGGCCACACTTATCCCAACCTGCTCTCAGCCAGTAACTAAGAACTATGGAGTTATTAGCATCAGGCCATTCCTGTATAAGGCAAGATTCCTCTAATGAACAATCTCTGCTGTTGGAGCTCTCCATTGGCCTTTCTCAGGCTTTTCCAGAACTATGCTTGATCTGATATTTTTCATACCCAATCCTCCTTTCTTCCTTCCTTCCTTCTCTCCTCTCGTGGTTGAAGTCATGCATTATGCTCTCTCCACCTACTCCTGTTCCTTCCCTTTTTTCCTTCACAGATATTTTTCCCAATCAATCTCTTGCAGCAAAAATCCCACAATGGCATCTGTGTCTTGGAGGGCCCAGGCTGATGCAACCCCCATATCAATTATTCTCTACTCAACATCGTAGCTTAGGTTCTGATTCCCTGGGTGGACCTTGACTTACAATACATCCTGAAAATTTATTATGCTAACATGTCTAACAGGGCCTTTGTTAAAATAAGTTACGTTTTACAAAGAGATTTCTGTTTGACCCATTGTTTCATCTTTAGCCAATATCAATTTGTGGTGGTGGTGTAGCCATCTAAGAAAAATGGGATGGGTTCCTCATGCCAAATCTGGTTCCAATGTCAGGACTGATAGCTACAAAAACACTAAAAGAGTAGGAAAAGGTTCATTGCTTACTAATGGAGGCTGTGCAGGGAAGCAGAGGAGGCATCTCAGGTAGGTCTGAAGTGGCTTTGAGAGAAAAGGAGACCAGGTAGGGGTTTTTATGGTGATTAGGAGCTGAGTCCGAGGTAAGGGTTCCCACTCATACACAGGGACTTGTGTGGGGTTTGAATCTCCCACCAGCATCAAAGGAAGAAGCAGCTGGGCTTTTTATCAGTCCAGATGTGGGCCATAGGGGAGGAGGGAAGGATGAGGCTTAAAAGCTTTAAGCAGTCAAATGTCAAAGAGCGGTATGTCGTCAGTCTTTTTATTGCACTCATATATAGTAGGTTCTCAATAAATATTTGTTGATGAATAAATGCACTTTACTGCAGAACTTTTGACCCCTTAAACATTATTATAATGCTTATTATGAATCTGCAAGAAAGAGGATATAGAAATTTTCAAATGTACTTGTTCATAGAGCCATGTTTTTCGAGAACTTTTGGAAGATATTGCCCGAATGCAACATCTTTTGGGAAATAGTCATGTAATTTTTAAACACAGTAATTCACAACCTTGAAAGTTTGTTTCTTCTTTTCTAATTAATTAAGATATAGAAGGTGAAATTGCAGAGTTTACTGAAACTAAGGCAGAAAGGAGTTCTTATTGAATTGATGTTAGATAATAGTGTGGGGAGATGACTGAGCCTTCAAAAGGATGTAATTTGGTCAATTTAAAGGAAGAAATGAGATTATTATATATTTTAAGTGCATTCAGTGTGCCAGGTTATATGATAGAAACTTCCCTATAACAGCACACTTTTTCTGATCCTAAAACCTTTCAGTGAATGCTCTAAACCTAATTATTCTAAGGACAAATCATTTGATATTTTGAACTTTATGTCATGTACTTTGATGAAAGAAATGCTATTTTATATTTCCCATGGGAAAACTTTGTTCCTATCATTACTGTATCTTGATTTGATTAGTTTTTATATTATCATAATATGAAAACAAATTTAAACATTTATTTTAACTAAGTGGGAGTAAGTAAATTTTATCATGTATGTCCTTTAAGGAATTTGGTTTTCCGTTTCTTTTTGCTTTCTCCTTTGAAAGCTGGTTATGAACTCAGATTAAATGCATTTAAATTTTCAATTTCCTGTAGTATATGTAGACAATAACCTATCATTTTTTTTTTCATAATCTGCCTTTTGATTTCTTCTGATTTTCTTATTTTTCTATGTCTAAATTGAATTTTGTCTATAGGTCTATATGAAGATGAACATCTGATATTTATCAGTCTTTTATTGGTTGAACCAAGACATCATAACGATGTGCTACTTAAAGTTCAGGGTACACTGAACACTCTGATAAATAGCTGGTTGATTATAAAGAGTCAACAATCAAATTAATGTCAAACAAAAGTTCATAGGCATTAAAATAGGTGTGCAAATAAAACTCTTCCCAATGAATAATTTATTGCTCAGTAAAGTTTTCTCATTTTACTTATTAGGAAGTCACAGAGACATCCAAAAATTGTCTTTTATTTATTCATTCACTCATTCACAAGTAAAAGCAGATTGAATGATCTTGTATTGAACAAGGCATCAGGGATAGAATATTTATACACTTAATATGCACTGAATTCCTACAATGTACAAGGCATCATGTTAAGTGACTGTGCATTCACATGTGATAAACAAGAACTAGCCCTGATGGCCCTGCCCTTTTTCCAATGGACTTCCCTGGAACACGACACCTGTTTGGGTCTCTTTATATTGTTTTGGATTCCTATGACTATGTGCTTTCTAACTCCAAATGACTTCTGTGTTCCTAGGTTGACTGCCTTCTTATGCTATACCTTTTGCTTAAGTAGTTGGGTTTCTTCCCATCAACATCAACTGTAGTCTGTTGAAACAATTTCAAAACAAATAGTGCAATTATATTTCTCAAAAAATATAATTTAATTTTAATCAATGGAATGCAGTTGGCTTTTATTTATTTTTTGGATCTTTCCATGACGGTTACATTACCCATTGTGCCTGAGCTCAGGCAGTTTGCTAGGTAGTTGTCTGAGGGTCTCCCTAATTAAGTAGATTAGTGAATCTATAAGAGGTAATGTAGTAGAACAAGCACTGTACCAAAAGTCCCAAGAGTAAATCTGATCTCATTGACTAAAAATCAGCCTTCCAGATACTAAACAAAGAGCTTAGGTACCCAACAAACATTCTATAGAATTTATTTCCTCTCAAGGTTGCCAGGACAATTATGTATATCTACCAGATGTAGGGAAAAATTTCAGCAACTTCACCCAGGTTCTGCTATTCCTGTAAGACTGCATTTGAAAGACTGAAGAGTTCTGGAAGCTGGAAAGTCCAAACTCCAGGAAACATATGTGGTGATGGCCTTCTTTCTGGTGGAGTGACTCTCTGTAGCAACTCAGGGTACCACATGGAAAGAATGGGATGAGCAAGAAAGAGCTAACTTCCCTACTTGCTCTGCTTTTAAAGCCTTCAGGACAGATAATGCAGTCATGTGGGTGGTCTACCACAGCCACCAGCACAGCCACCAGTGCCGTGCAGGCAGCCTGCCAACCACTCGACTGCATTAATACAGAAGAATGATCATCAGAGTCTGGAGAAAGAGATGAGCAAGTGTAGAGCCACAATCCAGTGACACAACTCAGGGAGGGAATTGTGCTGCCACATGCAGTAGTACATCCAGAGGTGACAGGTACATGCAAAGCCCAGGTGACTGCCCTGATCTGAGAAGAGACACACACACAAACCCCCTGAGAATGAGAAAACAGGAAACATAAATAGAGTAAAAAGGGAAACTCCCAATCACCACAAATCCATGTCCCTAATGGGGGAAGCAAGGACCCAGGATGAGCCTCTGCCTGTAAGAAAGAGGAAAGAGAAACCCCACCTAGGTCACTTGTTCAAATTGAAGAACTCCAATATACCACAGTGCACCCATAAGGGTCACAAGATACTAGTCTGGGGTACTGACAAGTCCACCCAGAGTCACCCACCCCAGCCAAAGAGGGACCAGGTCAAAGTACCCACAAGGAGACTACACTACTGCAACTATCCAGAACCAATACTAAACACCCTCCTCAATGGTCAACATAAAACATCGACAGGAAGAAGTCTTTCTCCTCAAGCACACTCCAGAGTAATAGAGGGAGCAACTGCTCTACTAGATACCCAGACATCAATGTAGAGATACTAGATATACAGAAAAAAATAAAAAAGAAAAAAAAATGAACAAGAAAATATGACACCACCAGAGGAATATAATAATCATCAAGACTAAACCCCATATGGAAGGAAACCCTTGAAATGACTGAAAAGGAATTTGAAGGAACAGTCTTAAGAAAACTCAATGAGATATAAGAAGACTCAGTTGGACAATACAGTAAAATTAGAAAAAGTATCCAGGATACAAAGAAGGAAATTTACAAAGAGATTAATACCTTAAAGAAGAATGTAGCCAAACTCCTGGAACTGAAGGATTCATTCACACACACACACAAAAAAACAACCAAGAGCTTAAGCAGCAGGTTAGAGTAAGAAGAAGAAATAAGTTCTGATCTTGAAGATGGTCTTTTTGTAATAATCCAGGTAGATCAAAACATAAGTAAATAAATAAAAAGAATTTAAATAAATGAAGAAAAGTTAAGAGAGCTGGCGGACAACATTAAGTGCACAAACATCCAAATCATTGGTGTTCTAGAAGGGGAGGAGAAAGAAAAGGCATTGAAAACATATTCAATGAAATAATAGCAGAAAAAATACCATTTATAAGGAGAGACACATACATTCAGATCCCGGAGGCTTCTAGATCTCCAAACAAATTCAATTCAAAAAGGTCCTCTCTGACACATATTGTAGTCAAGACGGCAAAACTCGAATACAAAGAGAGTATCTTAAAAGCAGTAAGAGAAAAGCATTAAATCAACTATAAGGGAGTCACCATCAGACTAACAG